>NC_056733.1:1921761467-1922021467 GCF_019279795.1 Protopterus annectens | reverse complement strand
TCCAGTCATCTGGGATATGCCTTTCTCTCCACACTGCTATTGGTAATCTCAGGAGCCATTTCTCCCCTATCTGCGTGTGCATATGTTTGTGTGTATGTGGTGGTATGGGTAGTGTGTGTGTGTGTGTGTGTGTGTGTGTGTGTGTGTGTGTGTGTGTGTGTGTGTGTGTGTGTGTGTGGGTATGAGTAGTGTGTTTAGGGGTATCGATAGTGTGTATGTGGGGAGTATGGGTAGTGTGTGTGTGGGGTATGAGTGTTGTGTTTGGGGGGATATGGGCAGTGTGTGGCAGTATGGGTAGTGTGTGTGTGTTGGGGTATGATTAGTGTGTGCATGAGTTTGTGTTGGGGGTTATGAGTAGTGTGTGTGGGGGGGTATGGGTAGTGTGTATGTGGGGGTGGGTATGGGCAGTGTGGAGGGTTATGGGTAGTGTGTGTGTGTGTGTGTGTGTGTGTGTGTGTGTGTGTGTGTGTGTGTGTGTGTGTGTGTATGGGGGTATGGGTAGTGTGTGTGTCTTTGTGTGATGCCCCTGCACTGGCCTAGTAATCAAGGAGACTCAGTCCTTACCACTAGCACCAGTTAGGGACGTGCACATTGGGAACATGACAAGTACACACACAGTAAAGTATAATTTCGCTTAAGAAGGCACAGAGATCGCAGTTGGTCTGGGGCTGGGTTCTCCCTCTCTCTTCAGATCCCCAGTAAAGACTCTCCACTGGCACAGCTGTCGAGTTGAGTCCTTAGCCAGGGTTCCAAGCCAAGTCCTCCCAGCACTCTATCTGTCTGACCATTGCTTCATGTCCCTGCCCAAGTAGCTGGGTATGATGTGTGTATGTGTGTGTGTGGGGGGGTGGGTATGAATAATGTGTGTGTGTGTGTGTGGGGGGGAGGGCTATGGATAGAGTGTTTGGGAGGTATGGACAGTGTGTGCGTGGTGGGTATGAGTATTGTGCATGTGAAGGTTGTGAGTTATGGGTAGTGTGTATGGGGTGGGTATGGGTAGTGAATGTGGGGGTAGTGGTGGTAGTGTTTGTGTGTGTGAATGGGATGTGCATTGTGTGGAGGGGTATGGTTAGTGTGTGTGAGAGGTATGAGCATATCTCTCAACCTCTTAGAGCAAGAAATCTGGACAAAGCCATAAGTAATGGGGGGACAAAGGCCCAAAAATAGGGACACTTTTTAAATATTGCTCTTACGAACTTAGAAAGTTGATAAGATAACAGGTTTTACATTAATATGAATTTACTGAAGGGTATGAAATTTGAAATTCAAATGTCTGCCTTTATGTCCTGACTTCAACCATCAATAATTTACCAATGACTTGCCAGAAAAACACAATTTTTATGAGAAGTAGACCAAAAGTATGAGGCAAAAATCTGGGCATTCTGTGAAAATCTATTTAGTTGAGAGGTATGGACTATGAGTAGTGTGTGTGTGTGTGTGTGTGTTGGGGTAAGAGTAGTGTGTGTGTGGGGGTTTGGATAGTGTGTGTGTGTGTGTGTGTGTGTGTGTGTGTGTGTGTGTGTGTGTGTGTGTGTGTGGGGGGGGTATGGATAGTGTGTCTGAGTAGGGAGTATGGGTAGTGTGTGTGCATGGGAGGTATGAGTAATGTGTGTGTGTGTGTGTGTGTGTGTGTGTCAGGATATGGGTAGTGTGTGTGTGTGGGGGTAGGGGTGGTATGTCTTAGTGGGGTGGGTAGTGTGTGTGAGGGGGTAGGGGTAGTATGTGTTAGCGGGGTGGGTAGTGTGTCTGTGTGTGGGGTAAAGCTAGTGTGTGGGGGTATGGATAGTGTGAATGTGTGGGAGTATGGGTAGTGTGTGTGTGTGTAGGGGGGTATGGGTAGTGTGTGTGTGTGTGAGGGGGGTTGCTTAATGTGTGTGGGGGTATAGATCTTGTGTGGGGGTTTGGGTAGTGTTTCTGTGTGGGGGTATTGATACTACAGCTCTGTTGCAAAAACAAATATTCTTTTATTATATTTTTCTACTGACAGATTCACAGATACAACTTTCTGAGTGTAACAGAATTTCATCACAGTTTTTTCTCGAACCTGGAATATAGCTTTATTTTAATACCATCAGCTGTATTAATTTCTTATTTCTTTTTTTAGTCATCCATTTGCAAAAAAAAAAAAAACTATTTATATACTAATTTTTGAAATATCATCACAATATATACATTTGAAAAAATATAAGCATTGAATAAAGTATGGATATGAATTAAAGCATTTAAAACTTGTAGAAATATGTGACTTGTAAAGCAAAGTTTTTTTTTTGCTTTTAAAGGTTTGGTTTTACTAGTATAGAAGGATAAACAGCTAATTATGATTGATGAGATCTGAGTCTGAGTAGCATCTTCAACATCTGTAGGAGATGATTTGAAAAGAATGGGCATTCCTGTTGTGGGAAGAGGAAGGACCATGGGATGTTTCTTAAGTAGAAACTAGCCATCTGTTCCTCCCCTAATATGCTAGTCCCACCTGTTGGAAATGGTGTAAGTACTGATAAGGCATTGCAAAGTGACTACTGGGGCAGGAGGTGGAGTTAGGTTTACCTGTATAATTGCAAATTTTCCTGCTCCCCTAATACCTGACTCTTGCCTTCGAGGAAGTTGACCTGATGAAGCTGTTGCCCCAGATAGGGAACAAATGGGCCATAAGTCTCACTGATACCCTGTCTGGGAATTAGATGGGCCTGTCTCACCCCAAATCGAGAAATGAATGGAGCAGCTGTAGTTGATAGGGAAGCCAGTGAGCAAGCTGACTGGATGAGAGAAACAACAAAGGGGCACAAATGAAAATTAACCCCTCATGGCTCCTTGTGTGGTGGGAACAGCAGCAGTAGTAGTTGGTAAGCTTGATAATTGGTACACAAGGAGGCTGTAAAACAAAAACAGATGCTTTGTACTGAATATGTTTAAATCTGTTGCAGCTACTATGGTTGGATTTCACTATACTCCATTTGTAGGACACATTTATTTAATATTCTGTCAACCATTTGATATTGTTTTGAGAGAGGTAATTATACAAAAGTCACAGATTAGTCAAACATCCAGATAAAGACTTTTTTCGTTTCAGTTTTGCTCCTGCTTCCTGATGACTATCAACCCTGTCTTGGTCTATGAGCCCATTCATTCCCTTCACCAGGCAAGAGCTGACCGAGAAGGAGGTCATCACTGTAGCAGCCGTCACGTTGGTTTGAAACTTTTTCTGCTTTTCCCCTAACTCTAACCTCACATATCAGTTGAGGCACTGTGTGGTGGGTCTTGTAATTGACTGACCGCAGAGGATGTCCACTCACTTCCGCGATGGGAATTTCCTGCAAGCAGCCCTGCCTTTCCACCTTGCAACAGAACTGGTTGTTTCCCTCATCTCCACCAGGGAAACTGTACTGCCTTGTGTTTCTTTAGTGCTTGCAAACCCCTCCCTCCCCTAGGGAGAGGTGTGGTTCATGTCTCTTCACTGTTCCGTGCCTGTATTTTCCAGTACTAGGGTTACTAATCAAATGCTGGTCACCTGGGTCATAGTCAAGGCTCTGTCCCTGTGCACAATGGAGCCTGGCATGGATAAAATATGTTGTTATAATTTGTTATGCAATAAATCACAATGTATTTTATTTATTTTATTTTATTTTACATTTGTTTACCGGGCTAGTCCAACTGGATACATGTCCATTTTCAGTAGAGGCCCTGAGGGATAAGCTCCAAGATTAAACTAATGTAACAGGAATACAAAGCAATAGAGCAACATAAAACTAATACATGTTAAAAATACAAATACAGTAAAGCTGCAGACTAACATAGCAGAACTAGCATTTTTTTTCCCATGGTAATTTTATTTATTTATTTTTATTTTATTTATGCATCTCCTTGCCTTGTCCATCTCTACTTTTATATAATATTAGAAACAATAAGTAAATATAAAAATAACGTTAATTATAAATTAGGCAAATACTAATAAACTTTAATTAACCAATGATTTTACTTTTGCCTGGAAAAGCATGAGAGGGTGTGTTTTAATGGTGAAGTGGGGACAGGAACAGATTTCAAATATGATCTGAAAATAACAGCTAATATATCAGCAACATGAAAGAAGGCACCAAAGAATGTTCTAAATTGTTTTGTACCTTGTTGCAAACCATTGCGCATAAAGACAGAAAGATATGAGGAAGGTAATGACAAAAGTAATGGAAAATGTCATGCTAAGTAATGGAAGCTTAGCAAAATTACCGTAAACTGGCTCAAATCTATAGAAAATAGCAGTATAACTTTCACAAATTTATTAAAGCTGATACAGTATGATAGAACTTTCACAAATTTATTAAAGCTGATACCGTGTGATAGAACTTTCACAAATTTATTAAAGCTGATACAGTATGATATTTTATGTGTCAAACAGGAAGCATCCCGATTATACTGACAGATCTATTTGTTCCACAGGACCTGAGCACATGAACACATCAACAAGATCAGACTTGCAGAAACAGATGACTGTCTCAGAATTTGAACAAATTTTACATTTGAGACAAGGTCACGGTGGCTGATTTGGAGGAAGTTATTGAAGAAAATGATATAAACACTTGCAATAAACTGAAGTAGTAGAAGAGAATAAATTAAGCACTGTGTTTATCCAGATGACACATTATTTGAAGTCAGCAGAGAAAGAAGAGGAAATAGTATAACAGAATTTGCAGTACATTTTTTTGTCTTTATTTTATGCATGTTGCTGAACAATAACATGCTAAATGCAACATTTCTGAAGTAGAATAATAAGGTGACCATACTGTTATTGACAGAGTCATTAGATACAAGAGGAGGGGTATCTTGTGTAAAAAAGTTAGTCAGCAAAATAATTAATTGCATAGTTATAGTGCAAGAAGAAAGAATGAGATATGGACAGGATAAAGTACTGAATATAAAGAAACAACATCTAAAAGAGATCAAGGTCTTAAACTGCATGATGTCAGAGAGAGACATAGAGAGAGAGACTGTAAGGAGAAGCCAAAGAAAAGCAAGTATTAAATGTGCAGGCTACCTTTATATGTTACTATAAAAATGAATTACCGAAACATGATGTAATAACTTTTATTGGACTAACACACGTTTTAGGAGCCCTTTGTCAGAGTTAATGATTAACTCCTGATGACAGGATTAATGAAGGGTTGCTGTTAGTCACTTGATTAACTGTAAAACGTGCTGGTCTAATAAAAGGTATCGCATCACATCAGTGTTCCTGTGATGTTCATCATCAAGGATGTAACAGCTGGCCAGCTTCCAAAGCTTCAGGGCACCTTCCACATCCCCAAACTGTCAAGCACCTCAAGATGAGCTGACTGAATAACAAGTTTGGGTGCAAAGCCTTTCAGAGCTTTACTGCCACCAAAGAGAATGCTCCTCTGAGGCTTTTGAGGACCTGTGGTTGGCTTGTGCTTTCCTTTGATGTGCAGATAAGTTCTCTTTGTTGAAAAAAAATGTCTATTCCTATTTACTGATATTATTAATTTCCTCTTCAGGAAAGTTATTTTAAAGCTATGAAGTTATATCATAATGTAATGTACTTTCAAAATGAGCACTCATTATTTCTGTCAGTTTTAAAGAAGTGTAAACTAACTGATAATATATTTTCTGTGGAGAAATTGTTTTTAATTTTCTGTCATGGGACTGCCATCCTTTTCGAAAGCACTTTTTACTGTTTTTTGTCTGTCAAAAAAGTAACATTTGTGGACTGGTAATTTTACTGGAATTGGCTGCTTGTCTTCCTCGGAAAGAGGTACCATTTTTGGCTTGATCATGGAACAGAGTGTCAGCGCAATAATAATCGGTCTATCTTCCAGCTGCAAAAAAAAAAAAAAGAAGTTAAGCAGACACCCTTTGTCACCACAGCAGTCTAGCAATTTGCATCAGCCTCAGGGGGGTGACTTTGGTCCCAGCATCAACAGCCTTTATCTTTTCAGATCCCAGTACTGGGGTTTTGTTAGAAGAGATTTTTTTTTTTTGTAAAAAAAAAACAGATATCCTTAAATCCAGGTCTCCTCTTCTCCCTCCCTGCTCCAAAGCAATCTGTCACCACAGATGCTTTGGACTTTGTTTGGGAAGCGGTTTCAGGAAGGATAAAAGTGAAGGTGGTCTGCAACACCAAGGACAGATTCAAGCAGAAAAATATCAAGGAGATGCTTGTCCTGATCAAGGCACTCAGCTCTACCTGAACCATCTTTAGTTCCTGTGACCTTTTCAAGTGGTTACAGAGAATACCACAGTTATCAGGTACCTCAACAACCAAGGAGTATCCTGGTCATACCCCCTTTGGAGACTAGCCACTTTGGTTTGGGATATAGCTTCACAGCACAATCTCATTCTATAAACATCCTACATTCCATCAGTAGAAAACTATGTGTCAGACCAGCTGTGCAGGAACAGGTCAGACCCTCATGAATGAAAATAAATCAGGAGGTCTTCCACACTTTGATCCATCTGTGGGGAGTTCCACAAGTAGACCTATTTGTCTCCTGTATGAACAGTCAACTGGCAAAAGCCTGTTCCAAGACTAAATGCAGGAGAGCCTCAAAGATAGATACCTTTTCTTTTCTTTGGACAGTAATGCTCCTGTATGCCTTTCCGCTGATATCCAGGCTACTTCTGAAGATTTAGAAGGAATCCCCGAAGATCTTTTCACAGAAAAAAAAAATCACAGATGATTACTAGGCTAATGGTCCCAGGGAGTCTTTTTAATCCTAGCCATGTTTCCCAAAGGTGAGAATCAAACCTTGTACCTTGCGTCTGTAAAGTAAACACCTTAACCATTAAGCTATCTCAAACACCCCAGAAGTGACTCCCTTCTGACCCAGGCAACCATGGTTTTCCCTTCTTTTGGAAGTGGCGAGGGGCAATTACCACAAGCTTCCTCACAGAATTGATCTATGCACACAATAACAGGGTGTTGATACACCAGTCTTCATCTGACTGCCTGGGTGATAGGGTCTTATTTCCTTTTAGGCATCTGTTTTGTGAGGAACTGCAGCACATAGTAATGTAAGCAAGAAAGCCTGCCACTAGAAGATCATGTATTAGCAAACAGAAAATGTTTTCTAGTTGGTGCCAGCAACATGATCCGCTCCCATTCAGGACTAGTTCTCTGATTCTACAATATTTGTGTGAGCTACTATCCTATGTCCTTTCTTATTCCTCTATTGAAGTTAACTTGTTGGCCATTTCAGCAATTTTGCCCATGGATCCTCCTCTTTAAAGGCAGTCTCATGTCAAAATGTTCTTGAAAGGGCTTTTGCATAAATGGCTTCCAAGTAAACCTGTGGCCACTCCTTGGGATCTTAATTTTCTGTTAGAGTAGCTAATACTTGCTCCATTTGAACCAACTAATTTGTCTGGCTTGAGGTTCTTGACATGGAAAACAGTTTTGCTGATTGCTCTGACCTCTACAAGAAGAGTACCTTAGTTGCAAGCTCTTGTGGTGAGTCAACCCTACTACATTTTCCATAGGGACAGGGTTTCTTTGAGAAATAATCCTTTTTTTATGTTAAAGTAGTATCCGAGTTTACTGTAAGCCAAACTATCCATCTTCCCATTTTCATTCCTGAACCTAAAAATGAGGGAGAAAGGAAACTCCATACCTTGGCAGAACTAAATTACAAATGATTATCTACGGCTATTACCTTTTGATATGTTGTTGTTGTCTAATCTTGCCTTCATTCTTACTAGGATTGGTTTGGATCCGATCCTCGGATCTGACTCAGCCTTATATGCAAGCTCAAGGTCTTCCACTAGCTCATGGCTAAAAAACCCTATCCCAGAATGCCCTAGGAATGTCTCCCAGATCTCGTTTGCCACTAAACAAAATCAGCTGCTTGTTTTGCTAGCTTTGGCTGAGTATAGTCTTAGTTACCTCTCACTGTTTAAATCCTTGCTTTAATCATTATGCTAGTGTTAAGTAGTTATAGTCTGTTGTGCTAAATAGTATACTGTGCCTTTTTAATTTGTTTTTTCTGCTGGTTGGCCATCATCTTTAATTGGGCCTTATTCTCCCTCTCCTGGCTTTCTGTAAACTTCTATAGCCCGTTTTAAGTTAGAGGGCTGTTTCTCTCGTACCTATTTACTTAAAATCCTGTTTTGTTTGACAGACAGTTCATTTAAATTAGAGAACTGTATCCCCCTCTTAGCCCATTTTAGTTAGAGGGCTTTCTCCCTTCCCTTACCCTACTGTCCTTTTGAGCATAGTCCGTTTAAGTTAGAGAACTGTGCCTCCCTTTAAAAACAATATTTGTTATTAGTATTTGTTGTTGTTTAAAAAAAGAATATATATATATATATATATATATATATATATATATATATATATATATATATATTTTTTTTTTTTTCTTATATATGCATACTTTTTCCTTCAAAATGTCTTCCAAGGATTCAAAACCATCTGGTTTCAAGAAGTGTGAGGAATGTGGACAAAAAATGTTGTTGACTGACAGACACACTATTTGTGTCTATTGTTTTGGAGCTGTCCATCTCCAGGAGTCTTGCTCTATTTGCCATTCTTTTAACCATAGAGCTCTCCTGGAGATGAAAAACAAACTTATTTTGAGGGGATTGTTAAAGACCCTCTTCTCAGAGGCTATTCAAGAAGGTCCAGGTTGTTCTAAATCACAAAAGTCTTTTTCCTGTAAATCTGACAAAGCAGAGAAGAGATCTTCTTCCTCTAACGCTCCATCGGAGCCATCTAAAAAAAATGACAAAAATTTCATCTCCAGATCCAAAGATTACTGGATTGGAAAAGTTATCAGCCCCGACACCATCGGTTTTGGTGCCAAAGGAATTTGAAATTCGGAGCCGATCCCCAGTCTTGGAGCCATTATCTCCGACCCTCAGATCACCCATTCGGCAGCCTTCTAAATCTCCAGCCCCCTCAACTTGGTCTTTGTGGAGCCTGTCTGATGATGATGTGGATCGTGTGGTACAAAGGCTATTAAGGACTCTGGCTCTGGCCAAATTATTATAGGATCCAGCCCCGAGGGATTCGGATCTGACTGCATCCTCCAGTTCTGCTCCAATTCCTCCTCCAATCCGTCTTCAGACTTTGGAGTTGGAATGTCTGGAGCTGATACTGGTTGAAACTTCAAAGCCGAGACCTATTTCACCATCTTTGGCCCAACTATTGCTCTGACATCCTTGGCTCCATCTGAACTCGAAGAGTCTAGGCACTAGTGTTCTCCAGTTGGGTGTGGGGAGACAAGTCAGATCGGACAGTTGTATCCAATTTTGCCTCTTGGGGCATTGGCTTGGGTGAGCTCGGCTCCTAATTCAGCCTCAGGCCCATCATCCTTGGCTCCTGGAATTTCCTTGGCTTGTTCGGATCCAGGGGTTTCCTCAGATCAGGGACTGGGAGCCTTTGAGGTAATGAGGATGTCTCCACAGCAAATTCCACTGTCATCTCTGGATCTTCTTCCCACTAAAGCACCAGTGTCTGCCTCTGTGTACTTGCTGCCACATGGATGCAGAGGTCCTAGGCCACAGGATGACCCACAGGGCACCCCCCCATCCTTCTTAAACCTCTCCAGAGTACTCCTCTGAGGAGGTCCCCCCGGAGGAGGTTATGTAAGTGGAAACATTTAGATTCCCCACAGGAATCCGTTACTTCTGATACGGACCTTGATGAAGCTGAAGGGTCCCCCATAGTCACCTCCTGATGATGTCTTCTTTGGAGACATCCTAGAAATACTCAAGCAGAGAGGTGGCTGGAAGTCCACAAACCCTTCAGCAGAGTAGTCCATATTCCTGAAGGCCTTTGGATCTCAACCTTCCTCCCCTTGGGTGTTTCCACTTTTCGACTACCTGATAGACCTCATTTTTCAAAAAGTGTGGGAGTCTCCAGATTCAGTGGAACCTGTTCCTAGGAGGCCATTCACATTTATTACATCCCCAACTGACAAAATGTTCCTGACCAAGGGAGTCCCAGTAGATGCTAAGGCGGTGGCGGCAACCACCAACAAGGAACTCTCAGCGACATCTTCATCTGTATATCTGACGAACAAAGAGTCTTTTGCAATGGACAGCTATGGAAAGCCCATCCTTTCTTCAGTGACTTTTGCCCTCAGATCGCTGAACTACCTTACCCATTTTACAAGATTACAGAGAGACCTCCTGAAAGAGCTAGGAGATACTCTGCAAGGTTCAGTAGATAAGGGGGTTGCAGATCGGGTCTCCTCTCAGCTCTCTACCTTAAATTCAGTCATCAACTCCTCCATGAGGCTGATCTCTTATGTGGTAGATAGAGTACGTAGAGCACAGTGGGTTCAGGAATTTCTTTAAGGAGACATTCCTGGATGCGCTTGTGTGACTTTGCAGAACCTTTTAAATCTTTCTTTGTGAATGCCGCATTCGATGGCTCATCTCTCCTCATACCCAAAGACAAAGACACATGAACCAGGTGGGAACAGGAAGGAAAGACTCTGCCATAGGAGTCCATTTTCCCTACCTACTAGACCATACCCCAAAGGTCAGAAAGGAAGTGAAAAGATGTGGTTTTGAAAATCTCAGAGATCTTTCCAGGACACATGTGGTGAATCTTCCCCCAGGGGCATAGAGGGAAGTGATAATGAAAGATGCCAGCCACGCAGCAGAGGGGGTCTGCAGAATCAGGGTGACAGAGAATCCTTCTTTGGTAAGACCTTTCACTGCTCCTGAAAGGAGGCCTGACTGTCCAGCTCTGGACCTAGTTGGGGGCCGCTTATCTTTGTACCCAGAAGCCTGGTAACAAATAAAAGAGAATTGGGTACAAAGCATCATATCCAGAGGTTACGCTATACCCTTTTTCTTCCCTGTCCCACAAATAAAAAAGACCTCAGACATTCCACCCAGTGAAATGGAATAAGCAACATTAGAAATTCAAAAGTTGCTAGACAAAAGAGTCATCCAAACAGTCCCCATAGACCAAATAGGATCCGGAACTTACTCAATATTCTTTTTAGTTCCAAAGAAAACAGGGGACTGGAGACTAATTCTGGATCTCAGCAATCTAAACAAATCAGTAAGAAAGTCCACGTTTCAGATGGTAACACTACAGTAAATACTCCCTTTTTTGGGACAAGACAATTGGATGTGCTCAGTAGATCTCCAGGATGTGTACTACCACATAAAAATGGACAGGTGATCCAGGAGACACCTGTGCTTTCGGCTGGGAGCCAGTCACTACCAGTTTCAAGCTCTGCCCTTTGGTCTCACTACAGCCCCCAGAGTGTTTACCAAGTGTATGGCAGAAGTCGCAGCTCACCTGAAGCGCCTAGAATTCCAGGTGTTTCCATACTTAGATGGCTGGCTCCTAACCACCACCACCAAGCATCTACTAATAAAAGCAAGTGACGCCACCTTACAGCTCTGCTCTCAACTGGGAATTACAATAAATTATGAGAAATCTGCCTTGCGGCCTTCTCAGCATGTAGTTTTTATAGGGGCAGAATTGGATTAAAAAAACATGGTGGCCAGACTTCCTCCAAAAAGAGTTCAAGTCCTTCGATGTCAGATGTTAAGTCTTATTTCAAAGAAAAAAGTGCAAGCAAGAAGAGTCCTAAAAGTTTTTGGGGACCATGGCAACAGCAATAACTCTAATCCCCTTAGCATGCCTACACATGAGACTTCTACAATGGCTACTTTCCACACAGTGGTTGATGCAGGAATTGCCAATGTCACACAAAATAATGATAACAGAAACTTGCAAAAAGGACCTTCGTTGGTGGCTTTCCTCTACTCTATGATGCTAGGCCATTTGTAGTTCCCCAATCATTATCAACAGTGACCACGGATCCCTCTCAGATTGGGTGGGGGGGGGCATTATCTGGGAAAGACAGTCCAAGGTACCTGGCAGGATCATGAGGCCCATTTGCACATCAGTGTCCTAGAAATGAGAGCAGTGCTTCTAGCTTTGCAAGCATTCCAAGACTCTCTACCGCTGGGAACTATAGCAATACAGGCAGACAACATGTCAGTTGTATGGCACATAAGCAAACAATGAGGAACAAGATCTTACCCCCTTTGTTGAGAGGCCCTGAGAGTATGGCAGTAGGTGACGTCTTCCCAACATTTTCTGATCGCAATGCACATCCTGGGGAAATCCACCTTAATAGCAGACAGACTCAGCAGAGTGATTCTGTTGCCTCACAAGTGGTCCCTAAAACAGGAGGTAGCGGAAAAGATTTTCTGCAAATGGGGCAGCCTTGCTGTGACATTTCTGTGACATGTATGAATGCCAAATGCAGCAGCTACTTTGCTCTTATCCCCCCTCCAGGGGAGTCACCAAGGGATGCATTTGTTCACGATTGGCCCCTGGGTCTCCTCTGTGCCTTTCTTCCCTTTCCATTGATACCCAAAGTTCTTCAGAAAGCCAGTCATTTGGGAAGGGACTTGATACTCATCGCCCTATACTTACTGGCTTCATCAAATCTGGTTCTCCTTCCTGTGGCCTCATCTTCGGGAGAAGCCTTGGATTCTGAACCCAGTTCTAGACCTTCTGACTCATGCGTCAGGAATGCTCCATCCATCCATTCAGACCCTCAAACTGACAGCTTGGCTGCTCCGATTGCAACCATAGCCAGGTTTCCTAACCTTTCTTCATCAGTGAAACGCATTCTAATTTCTTCTCATAAGGCTTCAACAAGAAAGACATGTAGAAACAAATGGAAAAGATTCTCTTTATGGGCTTCTCATAACCATATTGATCCCTTTGCTTCCCCAGTAAATTCTGTTCTAGAGTTTATAGTAAAATTATTCGATGAGGGTGCAGCTGCAGCTACCATAAGAGTCCAATTTGCAGCGATTTCTAGTTTCCATATTGGTAAATCTGGTCTCAATGTAATGTCTTCTAGGCTGTTCAAAGCATTCCTAAAAGGTACTCTATTACTATGACCTTCTGTCAGAGACCCCCCCCCCGTTACCATGGAACTTAAATTTTGGCCTATCCCATTTAAATTTTACCCCTTTTGAGCCAGCATCATCTTGCAAACTCAAGCTTCTGACATGGAAACCTATTCTCTTGGTAGCTGTTACCTCTGCCAGAAGGGTGTCAGAGCTACAAGTCTGGTCAATAAAGCCCCCCTATTTGCTTTTCCACAAGGACAGGGTATCCTTAAAAACAAGCCTTTCATTTTTACCAAAAGTTTGTTCAGAATCTAATTTGAAGCAATTTATAGAGCTTCCAGTTTTTTACCCAAATTATGAAAATAAGGTGGAATACATGTTGCATTAGCTAGATGTGCATAGACAATTATGCTTCTATTTACACAGGACTAAGAACTTCAGAAAATCTGACCAGCTGTTTATATCTTTCTCAGATTCAAAGAAAGGTACCTCAGCTTCTAAAGTGACACTATCAAAATGGTTTTCAGATTGCATAACCTACATCTGTAAATCTCAGAGCAAAGTTCTCCCCCAGAAGGTTAAATCCCATTCTACAAAAGTCATTGCAACCTCCTCTGCCTTTCTAGCTAGATTGCCAATTAATACCATTTGTGCTGCAGCGACATGGGCAAAACCTCATACCTTTGTTACTCATTACAAAGTCGATTTGACCTCCAGGAATAGGGCCTCTTTTGGCTGCACACTTCTGAAGAATATTCTCCCTTGAGCCACCCAAGAAAAATGGTGCTATGGACGTTGTCCCATCCTAGTAAGAATGAAGGCAAGATCAGACAACAACACATAAAGGAGTTATGTACTCACCATAATGTTCCATGTGTGTTGTCCATCTCCGCCTTCATTCTTACATTCCACCCTCCTTTTCTCCAGCCAGTTTTTACTCCTGGAAGACCAAGTTGCTATAATGGGACATCATGGTTCTCTGACCTTGTTGACTGCACTCTGAGATATTATAAAAGTAATTGTTTCATTATTATTATTATGACTGCAGACAAGATCTGGGAGATGTTCCTAGGGTATGCTGGGATAGGGTTTTTAGCCATGCGCTAGTGGAAGACCTCAAGCATGCATATAAGACCAAGTCAGATCCGAAGATCAAATCCGAACCCATCCTACTAAGAATGAAGGTGGAGATGGACAACACACATGGAACATTATGGTGAGTACATAACTCCTTTTTATGTTCACCATGACATATATATTCCGGGCAGGGTTAAGGCCTACTCTACCAGAGCTTTGGATTCATCTATGGCTTTTTTGAAAGGGTGGGATTCTAGAATTGTTTTAGAAACTGCTACTTGGTCCTCAATACATACTTTTACAAAGCACTATAAGCTTGATTACTTCTCTAGGTCTAGGTCATGTGTTGCTAGGACCAATCCCCAGGGGGTAATGGACATTTCTCCTTCCTCCTCCCAAATATAGTTAGCCATGGTAATCTATTCATATAGCTAATGCTACTGCAGCAGTGATCAATATGAAGAACATAGTATGGTTGTGTAAGTTGAACTTACTGTAACAGTAGATGTTTGAATGATCACTCAATGTTGCAGTAGCCGCTCCCTCCCTCCATCCCCTTGCTTTTTGGTGTGTTTTTATGCCAGAGTGTGGACATTTATATTTTGTTATTCTCAACATTGTCCTTTCAGGACTTAGCCTTCCCCTCTGCTTGCATGAAAGCTTTGAAGGGTTTAGCACCCAAACTTGTCTTTTAATCAAGTCATTTCAAGCTGCTTAAAATTCTGGGCACTGGGAAAGTGCCATGAAGCTTTGGAAGCTGTCTGAATGCTATATCCATGGCAGGATATAACCCATATAGCCAAGGCTACTGCGGCAGTGATCATTCAAAAACTGTTATGATAAGTTCAGCTTACACAACTGTACTTTTCCTGTCTGGATCATTGCAGCTTTTCTGCCTTTTTTCTGAACCATCCATTAAAGTGCCAGAAAATACACAACAATACGAATTAAAATAAAAGAAGCTTAATAATTTTCAGTGTATCATAATCAAATTAAACACAAAATTGATGACTTGGCCATAAGAAAAATATAGGGGTGGGACTTGTAATGTCAATATAAGATACAAAAGGAAGAAGTGAAAAAAATGATAAAATGGCATCTACTTAACTCAGTAGTATTGTGAAGGACAAGGCTTTTTAACTTTGTTAATGCAGAGATACTTAAAGAAGGGCTGGCAGTTCCAAGGACAACTAATGGCAAAAAAATGTTTGAAACCTGTAACTTAAGCACCAGATGCAAAATAATTGCAAATAACTGAGGCAATAAAATAACCAAGATTCACAGAAAACATTATAAGAAAACATATTCCACAGGGCGACCAAAAGTGGCATTAATACTGTGAGAATTCCAGGACAGGAAATATGAAGTAGTTTCTAATACTTTCATCTTCTTCCTTTTTTATCCTCAAAACTTGAAAGACAAGATATATACAGCACTCATTGACAATCTATCATATATTTATGAAAACAGATGAATAATTTAACAATGTAGTCCATGACTGCTGCTTGCAGGTTATTCTTTGAACTGAGAATTCTGTACTGCTAGTAATATTATGAATTCAGTTTCTATCTATTCTCTTGGGTGAAAAGTTCAAGTAAGATATCTGCTATGTTTAATGATACGAGTCCACTTCATTTCAAATTTAAGAAGCAAAAAACTAATTTATATTCCATGTAATGTATGCATTTTGAAAAATATAGATACATGAGTGAACACCAGAAATTACAATAAACTGTAAATATAATGTCATCAAATGCTGGTGACATTTTCCTAAGAAACTAGGACAAGCAACATTTAGTTTTAATGTGTTTCTAAAACTGATAATGCAGAATACTATCCTGGGGTCTTTTTATTATATTATTTGTTAGATTAGTTAGAGGTTTGTTAATAATGTGCCTTCTTCCCCACTGAATTTATTTCCATTATTGTAGCTTCTCAAATAACCTTATGATATTTTATTAGTCTACATTGCTACCTCAGCAGAGAAGCCAGTATGACCTGAAAAATACACTACATAAGCAGTTTCTTGCTACAATGCTGTTGATTGCATTGCTGAGCAATTTTATTAAAGAAATTAGAAATGCAGCACTTAAGCCAGTATTCAGAGATATATCCTAGACTAAGGTGGAATGCTTTTCAGAGATACACTTAATAAGCATATTTCCAAACAGACAAACCATGCAACTTGACTTTTTCACATGTTGTCACCTTCTCTATTTTCAGTACGATAAAATGTGCAGATGTATGTATGGTATGTATGTGTAGATAGTAGACATGGTTATCAGTGGACAATGAGTTCATGCCAGTATCTGCACAAAATTGCTGGCAGCAACTTGCATGGCTCACTTGCTCTCTTATGAGTTGCATCTGGCTCTTAGACTGATCCTGCAGACGGCTGCCACAAGCCGTGGAGTTTTCAAGGCAAAAGGGGGGGGAGTGGAAGCATGTTATCTGTATGACACATGTATGCACTCACTCCTACAGTCTAGAGTCTCCACTTCACCTTTGCACTTCCTCTGTACCTGCTCTGCCAAATCTTTCTTTGAATCATTCTCACCATACAGAGACAAGACAGTGGCTTAAAAACACTGGAAACATTAGCCACAAAGCATCATAGAAAATTAAGTCTACATCACATGTATCATCCATTACAATAGTTCAAAAGATAGATGCTAGAAAACCAGATATAGTGGTCCAGGAAAAGAAGACAAAAGTAACATTGATCATTGAAATCGCCACACCAAGTGTCTACAGTGTCCTGCGTACAGAGAGACACAAAGTCATAAAATATCAGGATTTACAGGCAGAAATGAGAGCAATGTGGAAGAAAGATACCCAGACAGTTCCAATAGTAGTAGCAGCAACAGGTCAGCAACAGTAAAGAAGAGTCTACAATTGTATTTAGATATGCTACCAATACATGTAACTCCATACGAATTGCAGAAGGAGTCATTACTGGGCACATTGCAGGTGCTGCAAAGAGCACTTTTGGTTGACATCAGAGTGAAACAATACTAATTTCATGAACTTTAATCGTACTTTGACTTAGGAATGGGGTCCATTCACATCATGGTATCAGAAACCCAAAAGGCTTGGAGAAATAAAGAAAAGACAAGATCTGATGCATCATTTACATGAGGTACATTTACAGAATAACCTCCTTGCATAACCTGCAGACATTACTATGCAAACATGGTTTCAATAATTCTTGCAGATTATACATGTCAGGTTGTCTGGCCATTTGTACTCTGCAAGGCATTTTGGAATCTTCCCATAGGATTCCATGCCATACTAAAACACTTGTGCAGATCTTATGATAAAGGGAAGAGAGACATTTCAAAAACGCAATGACTTCAGGAATGCAGTTACTAATATTTATTTTATTGATATTTATTGGGTATCAGTGGATTTAAAAATTTATTAGAACCAGATTTACTGAAATTGTCCTTGGATTTATAATTAAGCATTAAATTCAGAATAGATTGATAATCAGTTTTCATTTTAGAATTTCCTTTTACCTGTTATTTTTGTCTTTTATTGGGTGCAACTAGTAGTTTCCATAATAGTATATAATATTTTTCCACAATATAAATTGCCACAGTCAGTTTCTCTCTGCATCTGTGTTCTCATATTCATAAATGGGATACATATGTGTCTTTCTGATGCCCAATAGGATTGATTTTGCCTCTGAGGAATTCCTGAAAAAGACTATCTTACTTCAAGTATGTTCCTTTTCTTTTTCACTTGGTATTCTGGAGTACATTAGATCTGATTTTCAGAACATAGTTATCCTATGTCATTATATGTTCATAGGTTCATAGACTATTACTAGGTTAATGACATTCGGAAGCCTTTTTAAGCCTAACCACGTGTTCCCATTTATAAATGACAGGATAAATTACCCAAGGGCATATAGCTAGATTTAGGTGGCAGAGAATTTACAAGCTACCACTGTCCGGTAAGGACATAGGTGCTAGTTCAAGGCTAAATTTCTGATTCCTCATTTATTGGTCCATGTTACATTTGAATAGGGTCAAAGGTGAACTTTGATTCACATTAATGGGAAGTCTGTGCCATAGTAGGGGCAGTCTCTAAGCACATACCCATCCCTCCAATATGCTTTATTTATGTTGCTAACAATGGTTAGGTCCTTCAACTGAGTAACTGTAATGCTGTTAGACTTGTGGATTTGCAAGTCCCTCAGTACTGGGTAAAATGATGCCTTCTATGCCAGGCATAACTCACCTCTCAGTAGTCAGTTGGAGACTGAGTATAAAGATTAGGCTTTGAGGTCATTTGTGTATTCCATGTGGCTGGTATTCTTTTTGTGAGGAACCTCTGGGGGCATTCCAGCTGGTGCATAATTCTGGTTGTGTATAGTACTCAATGACTGGCCTAATGAGGGCTGAATGCAGCAGGGCAATGATATCTTTGGACCTGAATGCCATACCTTTGCTTATAAGTTGTGGAATATAGAATGCTTAAAGTACAACAGTAGATACATGATGGTCAAAAGCCAAGTCATTGTCCACATAAGTATCCAAGTCCTGACCATTGGGTCTACTCTTAGGGCTGTATTGTCTGTGTGGTAATTCCTAGGAGTGGACCACTTTCCAAAGGATGCTTTTTGCTTTTGGCATTCCATTTTATTCCATGAATCTGGCACCAATTATTATTTTGTGGCAAACACTCTTAGATGATACTAGTATCCCTGAATGGTTCTATGATTATACCAAGCTTGCAGTCATCCACAAACTTGGTCAACCAGAAATCTTCAAGGCTAGTTTTGATTTCATAAAAGTAGATGCCAAAAAGACAAGATCCCAGCACAGAGCCGTAAGTGAGGTCATTGATGACTGTCTCTTTTGTTGCAGTGCAGTCCCATATCCTGTTTGTACTTCTTTGTATTTCTAATCTCAGACACCAGTCACACAATGTTATTGTTTGTGCCAGCAGTCTATCTAGTTTACTTTATTTGTCAAGCTAACATATTTTAGTTGCACTTTCATGCCTTTCCCTTTGTCTGAATTCAAAAACAAAATTATGACAATCGCAAGACACTCCCTTAAGGTTACAGCTTAATTCAAAATTTTGATGATTCCAGTAGATGCTTTTGGATGCCACGTGCCAATGCAAAAGTAATAACAGCCCATTCAACTTTACCGATATAACCCTTGATTCCATAAGAAACCTCTTAGTTGTGGAACCTGGCAGCTACGTATGTATGTATAAAATGGTGTCACATCCAAGAAAAACTGCCATGTTATGATGCAGAAGGATGCAGCCCAGTACCTGTACTCCCTGTCTCCTCAGTACTGGTCACCATTTCCAGAACAGCTACTACATCATGGGACGAACCTCCAAGGAATCTTAGATATACCCAAAGGTATTGATAAGGCAAGCTACAAGTGCCTATGCATAAAGTAGTCTTAAGAACGGCATGCAGGAGAAGAAAATTCAAGATGCAGTAAATGTAGATATACAGTTATAATTACATGTTCAGACCCGAGAAGTCCAGAAAATTACATTATTTAAAAAAATAATAATAATAAATAAATAAATAAAATAGACACTGACATTTTAGTTTTGTAATACCCACTCCTATCTTTATGCAGGATGCTCTCTACTTATCTATTGTGTGATTTATTATAAGGCTGATTGATTGAATGTGAATGGTCAAATGTTAATATATGTCTGTGAGGTGGTATGTAAATGGTGATGTAACACGAATGTGGGAGGGCTTTACATGTCTATGAGATACCTTTCTTATGAATTTTATCTTTCTCTTTCCTCCCATATCTGTTTTACACCTGCCTGAAAGAGGATGGTAATTCCTTGTCACGTGCTTTCCTTTCATCATTCTTACTGTATTGCTTTCTTACTGTGTTCTAGAAGTCTATAGGCCTTCCACACTTTCTTTTGTCTAATCCTTTCATCTGGAAGAAGGATATCCCTTTCCAACACTATTTGATTTGCTTCTTTGGCCTTCTTTTCCATACCTCCTGTCACATTTCTAATTTATAAATACTGTGTAAATCTGTCTTTTTCTAGAAGAGACCTTTGTTTCAAATGGTTACATGTCTCTGATTTATTCTTTTCTTTATCCATAAGCTGCCTAATGTATTTAATTCTTTTTGTCTCCAATATGTTATTCACAAGTAACTCTGTGTTATTCTTAATCCTAGAGTTCATTCAGACCTTTTCTCACTTTTTGTGCCCTAGATCCTTCTTTGCAAGCCTTGTCACTATACTCTTAAATGCTTGTCCTATTTTAATTTCCTGCTATTTTTCTCTCCCCTTAATTCCCTCTTCCCTTTTTCTCATTGACTTTTACTTCTTAACTAACAATGCCATGACTGCATGATCCCTAAATCTTGTCATTGGCATCCACCTGAGGTTTCTTTATCCTCCGTCTTTTCAGGGCTTTCCTGGATATATTCTAACCCCAGACAAAAGATGGTGCTACTGTTTCCATCCTCTACTGAATAGTTTCCTCTGTTAGTCAAAGTATACCTAAAAATGGATCCCCTTCACATGGTCGACTTTTCAGAAAGTCAACTTTCATATGGTCGAGACCATATGATCGACTTTCAAAGAGCCGACCATGGGGAACCGCTGTCTCCCTACAGTGGGGAATAGGAAAATTTCCTTCTTCCGCACTGTAGTGCGATCTCGGAGTTGGTATATTTAAGTTACAGGGGGTGTGGTGGGCGTAGCCCCCCTGCTAACAGTTTAAGGTAAGTGTTTGTTGTGTTTTATGTGAATAGTTTACATGGTTGGCTTTTCGAAAGTCGATCATATGGTCTTGGCTATATGAAAGTTGACTTTCTGAACAGTCAACCATGTAAAGTAGACCCCAAAAACATATGACATGTGGCAATATTTCTTGATTAATCACTTCTTCCTTCCCATTTAAAGTAAGGAAAACTTTATTTGACAAACGCATTAATTAAATAAAATATTCAGTCGTTGTAGTTCTGGTAGTATCTAGATACTGTGTTTTTAAACCCTGCTCCCACCACACATCTCAGCTATTTCAGATTCTCTTTCCCCTGGTAATCCACCCTGCTGCCTTCCTCCTCTATCATTGCTGTCTTTTATGGTGGTGTTTCAGACCAGACTGCTTTCCAAATTCTTAGGAGATCTTTATCATTTTCTGTAACCATGCTTTCACTCCTGCTGTCAGCACCACACAGTCATGTATAAACTGACTAAAGATTGTAACACCATGGTCTTTGAGCCTCTTCTGCATTACACTCTGAACATTATCCCATAACTAAAATATGCAATAATTTTGACTGAAGTCACTACTTTGTCACACCTCTAGCTAATCTAAATGATTATGAAAATATACCTTTACTGCAACCCTTGAGTCTGGCTTGTCAAACAGTATGCTAACTAATCTCCTGACATCAGTCCCTACATTAAATTCTTCCATTAATAATGTCAGGCATTCTCATTCAGCCATGTCAAATTTTATTTATTTTTTTTGTGTATAGAAAACATGGCAACTACCCCCGCTCACCCATCTGTATTTATATTACAAAGTCTATCTCAACACCCTCTGCTAGTGTTTTGACTATGCCTTCCTTCTTACATACCTCAAGTGATCTTCATTTTCTGATATCTTTTAAGTTCTGTTTGCACACTTCTTTCAGATCCATATTCAATATGTGCATATCATTTCCAGCTATGCTTGACTGCCATCCCTTTGGATAATGTCATCAATTCATATGTAGTTACTAGACTTGCAGTCCAGGACACCATTAAGAAGCCTCACACAAATTCTCAATTGCTCCAGAGCAAATAAAAGCAAATAAAGGCAAATAAAGGCTGATGGAATTAAATCCTGTACTACAGGAAGTATCTCATTAACTCTCATAGACTTAGTCCGCTGCACTAATTTGGCGGTGCAGTGGTGAAGTGGTTAACGTTGTCACCTCTCAGCCAGAGGTTCTCTGGTTTGATTCTCAGCTGGGATGCCTTCTGTGTGGAGTCTGCATGTCCTCCCTGCCCTCACATGGGTTTCCTCTGGGTACTCTGGTTTCCTGCCACATTTGTCCCTGGGCTTCTGCTAAAAATAGGCTCTGTCCTAGTTGGACTTTCCTGGTCAACAAATGTTAAATAAATAAAATAAATTGCCACATAGTAATAAAATGGGTAAGACATGTTCCTGAGTAATTTATGTTACACTCATACTAATGGAATTAATACGTCTTCCCCCCATTAACAATGAAAATCAGTTGGAAAGTCATGGTTTCCTGCTGCACCCTCATGCAACTGTCTAATCACAACTCTTATCTCTTTTTCAGTCACCCTTTCCTCCATGGCCTTCCATTTCTGTTTAGACAAAAATCTTTCTGAGTTGCTAGTCTCATTTATCAGCTCTGCACACCAATCCTTTCTCCCATAGGGATCACTGTTATGTTTTCTTAAGTTACCATTTATCCCTATGATGGCGGAAATTCACCATGCCTTTTTGACCATACTACGAGTTAGTCTCCCACCTTCTCCATTTAGTCTAGAACTGAGCAGCTTCCCCTTTTCTCTGCTATTGTATGCTTTTCACATACTCTCTCCCTTCTACCATCACTGACTTAATTTCCACTTTCTGATTTCAGCTGTCCTTTCCTGCTTTCCTACCCTGTAAGACCCACAGTTCCTACTTCATCCTCTTTACTGTTTCTCCTTTCTTCTTTTTTCATGTCTTCCCTGAACAAATCCCTCTCCTTATAGCCTTTAGCGCATCTCACCAAACACCCCTCACCATATTCCTCTTTGTTCTGCTCTAGTATTCACTGACTTTTCCCTTCAACAACTGCCTCTCTTATTCATCCAAATGTTTTTATACTACATGTATATTTTGTCAACCATTCTTACTTCTCCTTTCATATTCATAAATGATAAGGAATTTATTTCTCCTAAGACAGTTCCTTATACAATTAAAGGAATATTTATTTCTCTTAACACAGGTCCTTCTACAATTTCCAATGGAATATTTATTTCTTATAACACAGTTCCTTCTACATTTTCCAACTTTCTGTGGGATAAAAAAGTAGTTGTTTCCTCTCTGTTACTTTTCTTGCCTTCAGAATGTAAATGCAGTCTTCACTCCTTTCAGTCTAGTAACAAACCCAACAGCTGCTAGACAATGACCAAAAACACATACGTACACCATTCCATAAAGCCTGTCCAGCTGATCCTTAAACACATTTAAACCTTCTTTATCTTAATTTATTCATCTGTTAACTGAGTGATCATACACCGATGCCACTTTTCTGAATCAACCC
This sequence comes from Protopterus annectens, assembly GCF_019279795.1. NCBI lineage: Eukaryota > Metazoa > Chordata > Ceratodontiformes > Protopteridae > Protopterus > Protopterus annectens. The sequence goes on along the minus strand of NC_056733.1, from coordinate 1,921,998,254 downwards.
AGGAGCACTGTGTAATTAAGTGACTTATTCACAATTACATAATAGAAAATTGGAGACTGATGGAATCAAACCTAGGACAATTAAAAGAAATGTATTAGTAGTTCATGAAGTTATTCCTCTATATACACTTGCCAAACTAGCTCCCAATTCCTTCCCATGCATGTATCTTTCTTCTTTGCCTTTTCCCATTCCTAAAATAACATCTGAACAAAATTTTGATTGTCATTATTTAGACCATAAAAATCCTCTAACTCAACTTTTATCCCCCTGAACTTAGTGTACCACTAAAACCTCTCCCCTTTACCTTTCCACTTAAACCTCCTCAATCAGTAGCAAAGTCAGTGCTCTGTTCTTCATCGTCTTCTCTTCATTTTCTGCAGTTCCCTTCCCTTGTTACATCCTTCTGATCTCCTTAGCTTCATCTTTTTAGTAAAGGATTCATTTCTTCCCATGTAGATGAGTCACAAGTCTATGTCCTTTAATCAGATTTGTTATCCCTACATGTTCCATGTATGAACTTAGTCCTTCCTTTCATACCTTGAGACTATTTCCTGTATGCAGCCTTCTGCCCCTCCCAGTACCATCTCCATGAGCCTAGCTAGAGTCTCCTTTGAAGTTTAACTTCACTGCTTTAGGTACGTCAACTACTGTGGAGGGCATTCAGGATAAATCATGGCAGTGTAGTAACTGTCAATCCATCAGATAGTGTCACATTTCTGTAATCATTTCTCAGCTGCCCTAAATTTGGCACACGGGCTGTGTTTTGCCCCTCACTCCCTCTCTCTATTACCCCCACAGACAGCAGCATTTTACTGTTTAATGCTATGTTCACTTCATTTGTCACTGTCAAAAAGTGAAAAACTGAAGTGCAATGACTAAAATAAAAGCCTAACATCTTGAAGTACATTGTCAGCCTTGGATGTATAACCTGGCTCAAGTTTCGTAGTTATGTTTCAAATGAGCTACATTTTTGAAAATTCATCTCTACAAATAGTAATCGTCATTACTATGTGTGCATCTTTGAATTTCATAAAGTGCTGAGTACCTGGGCACACAATAACTAATACCGACTACCCATCCTCAGAACATCAGATTGTTTACATACCTATTGTAATTTATAATGCTTGGACATGTAAACAGATAAGCAACCCTTTGTTCCAATATTTAAAGTGCATTTGTTGATCACAGGTGCTCAGAAAAGTGCGTGTGAGATTGCTGTGAACATGTAGATAGTGTCTGGTGCAAAGTTGCAAGGTAAGGGAAAAAAGAAAGGCTCACCATAACTCCATGGAGTTTAGTTATCATAAAGGCCAATCTTTTTGCTAAATGTTTACTTCTACTCACAAAAAGTTTTATTGTTCTTCTTATTCTTTGAGGGTGGCAGGTACATCTCCAAATGGGAGTTTTCCTTGTGGAAATTGTGTTCATTGTATAAAGGTTTGCAGAACAATTTGTTTTACACCTGTAAATACTACTAAGGCTTTTAAGACCAGGGTTCTCATTACATGTACTACAAGTTGGGTGATATATTTATGTGGACGTGGGGCTTTTTATGTGGGACATATTACTTGCAGCTTTAGACAAAAGACAGCTTTACATATGAGTAACATCAGTTGTTGTAGATATAGGAGTGCCCATTATAAACATACTATCACACATCCCACTGCATTTTTTTTATTTTATTGGTATTGATAAAATTATGGGGAGTGCATCTTTAAATAAAAAAGTTGAGATATTAAATAAAAAAGAATGCATATGGATAGTCAGCTTAGGTGCCTTATTTCCACCAGGTCTGAAGGAGAATTTTTGATTATTTATAGATGTGGTTATTTACTTTTGCATTTAGTGGTCAGGTTAATATAACCAATTTAATTATTTAAGATATATTTTTTATATTTTGTTGTAATTTATTCATTTGTTATTATATAATTATATTAATATAATTAATTGTATTTGTATATGTATATTTTGTTTGGTGTAATTGATTTCCTGTTTGACAGTAATGTGATGATGAATTTTGTTATTTATTCAGCTGTTGTTTTTAAGTGACTTATAACACTGACAAAGCCATGTATGCAAAACACGTTTGTGGGTACTGGTGGAGCATTTTAATAAAATATTTATATATTTATTTGTTAAGATATATATATAAATTGATAGATAAGGGGTGTGGGAGCAGAGATCCCATATTGGGGTGGCAGAGGAGCTTTCCCTTGTGAAGCACAGTGATGTTAAGTTGTCTATCTCGCCTTCGTTCTTGCTGGTTGGGATAGGAGCTGATCCTCGGCTCTGACTCGGCCATTTTCTATAGCTCGAGCGCTGTTTACTGGCTCGAGGCTACCCCTTATCCCATGATGCCTAGCGATAGCTACCCAGATCTCATTTGCCGCTTCAGCTGCAAGGTGTCGTTTTTCTGGCTCAGGCTCATATAAAGTTTTTTGTATAACTTTCTTACTCTAGAATTCTATATTTTCAGTGTTTTATTGTTAACGATTAGTATTGTTTTTTGTTATAGCTAGTGTTTAGTTGTAGTATCCCTTCTTTACCTTGTAGAACTCATTTAACTTAGAGAGTTCTCCCCCACCCCTCCCCCCATCCTCTTCTGGTCAGGTTAGTCATTTAAGTTAGAGGCTTTCCTTCTACCTTTCTTTCATAGGCTAGCCATTTAAGTTAGAGGCTTTCCTATTAAAAAAAAAATCTTTATCTATACTCTTGTAGTATAGTGTGTTTTTTGTGTAGACTGTATTTTGCTTTGGTAGCTGTTGTTGTATTTGTTGTTTCCTTCTTTCAGGATGTCGAAGGATTCCAAAGTGTATGGATTCAAGAAGTGTGACTCATGCTGTCAGAAAATGTCTCTGACAGATGGGCACACTTCTTGCATCTATTGTTTAGGCGCTGTGCACCTGCAGGACTCTTGTTCTATCTGCCATGCCTTTAGTCCAAGAGTCCTGCAGGAGCGTAAGAATAAGCTTATTCTTAGGGGTCTTTTAAAACTCTAGGATTCACCGGCCAAGAGCTCTCAGCCTGTAAAATCCCCCAAATCTACCTAGCCGTCGGCTCCAAGTTCGGAGCCGTCCTCAGTTCAGACTCTACCTTCTTCTTTGGTTCCGGCTGGTACCTATAAGACTATCTCTCTGTCGGCCCCATCAGAAACTTTGGAGCCTTCACGGAGCCACAAGAAGCTGATGTCCCCATTCACTGGAATCAGTACATTCGGCTCCTTGGTCTCCTTTGCTTCAGGGCGAGTGCAGTCACCGATCCTCTCACTCCTCTCAATCCTCTAGGTTGTCTGATCACAATGTGGAGAGAGTTGTCAGTAGGTTGCTAAAGTCGCAGGCACTTGTCAAGATGTTGTCCAGCCTTCCTCAACAGGTGTCAGCTCTGTCCACTTCTATCGATGTTCCTCCTCCGACTCCAATGAGTTCGGAGCTGGAGTTCATTGGGGTTCAAGTAGTGGAACTGTCGGTTCCAATAACTCTACCTCCTTTGGTTCCGATGTTGGCTCCGATCCCTTCGGTGGTGCCTTCCATTGAGGGATCTGGGCACTGGGGTTCCCTCATTGGCTCCGAGGGGGCGAGTGGCATTGGACCCTTGTCCAACCCCGTTCTCCCTCTCAGAGCTTTGGCGCAGGTGAGCTCGGCTCCTACATCGGCCTCAGAGCCATCTCCCTTGGTGTGGAGAAGGATTCCAATTTCTTCGGAACTGGAGCTTTCTCTGCATTATGGCAGGGATACCTTCGATGTCATGAGGAGTGTGCTGGCCACTGAGTCAGCTCCACTATCGGCCCCACCGACTCCATCCCCTCTAGTGCCTGTGCCAACCTCTGCTCCTCCTCCAGACCCCAAGCGTAGGGAACCGGCACTCCAGGGCACCCCATTGGGTGTTTCCTCTTCTTCTGAGGCCTCCCCTGATCATTCAGAAGAGCCCCCTCGTAAGAAGAAGTGCAAGAGGAAGCACATTGACTCCCCTGAGTGTGTCACTTCTGATACAGACTTGGACGATTCAGAATGGTCCCCGAGATCCCCCTCTGAAGATGTTTCCTTCTCGGACATCCTAGAAATGCTTAAGCAGAGTGGAACTGGAATCCCCTAGCCCCTACCGAGGATGAGTCTGTATTTCTGGATGTGTTCGGTTCCCAACCTTCCACCTCCTGGGTTTCTCCACCTTTCGATCCACTTATGGCAGTGGTGGCTCGCAAGGCTTGGTCAGCTCCGGATACAGTGGAACCAACTCCGAGGAGACCTGGCAAATTCATCACAGCACCCCAAGGTAAGCAGTTCCTTATCAGAGATGTTCCTGTTGATGCCATGGTGGTAGCAGCAGCCACCAAAAAAGAGTTAGCAGAGACCTCTTCATCTGTCCATCCTCCTAACAAGGAGTCTAGGACCATGGACAGATACGGGAAGCGAATGTTCACTTCAGCGACCTTTTCTATGAGGTCACGGAGCTAATTATGTTATTTTACCCGGCTTCAGATGGATCTTCTTAAAGAGCTCAGAGATACCCTTCAAGATCCATCAGCTGAGGGGGCTCAAGCTAAAGTAGCTTCCCAGCTGGTGACGCTTAATTCCATAGTTAAACTCCTCCATGAGGCTCATTTCCTATGCAGCCGATGGTGCGAGTAGAGCTGCAGGTACGGGAGTGGCGCTTAGGAGGCATGCATGGATGCGGCTGTGTAATTTTGTGGAACTCTTTCAAGTGTCATTCACCAACACCCCCTTTGATGGTTCCTTTCTTTTTGGACCAGAGGTGAAAACACTTTGACTAGGTGTGAGCAAGAAGGCAATACTCTCTCTGCCATAGGAGTCCATTTTTCCACTCCTTCTAGACTATACTCCAAAGGTCAGAAGAGTAGCAAAATGTGGTTCCGAAAATCCCAGGTAGCCTTGCCTGAATTACGTAGCAATTTTTCCTCCAGGGGCAGAGGGGGAAACAATAACAACAGATGCCGCCCTCGTGGCAGAGGGGGTCTGCAGAACCAGGGCAACAGAGAATCCTTCTCTGATAAGCCCTTTAAGCATCCCTGAAGGGTTGCCCAGCTGCTCACCTCTGGAGGCAGTCAGAGGAAGACTTTCACTGTATCCAAAAGCCTGGCAAAATTTAACGCAAGACAGATGGGTATGGTCCATTATATCTGGAGGTTACAAAATTCCCTTCTGTCTGTCAAGGAAATCCCTTCCAGATGTTCCACCCAATCTGAAGGACCAAGCAGTAATAAAAGTCTCAAAACTGCTAGAAAAAAGAGTCATCCAGGAAGTCCCAGCAGACCAGCATGGATCCGGAACTTACTCAAGGTACTTTTTGGTACCAAAAAAGACAGGGGACTGGAGACTGATTCTGGATCTCAGCAACCTAAACAGGTCTGTACAAAGAACAAAGTTTTGGATGGTCACGCTTCAGTCCACTCTACCCTTTCTGGGTCAGGACAATTGGATTTGCTCAATAGATCTTCAGGACGCATACTACCATATCAAGATGGACAGGCACTCCAGGAGATTTCTTCACTTCCGGCTGGGAGTCAGTCATTACCAGTTCAGAGCTCTGCCCTTTGGTCTCACCACAGCACCCAGGGTATTCACCAAATGTACGGCAGTGGTCATGGCTCACCTGAGACGTCGAGAATTCCAGGTGTATCCATATCTAGATGACTGGCTCCTCACTGCTACTACCAGGCATCAACTTCTACAAGCCAGGGCCTACACACTCACAATCTGCTCCCAGCTAGGCATTACAATAAACTTCAAAAAAACTGCCTTCTTGCCCTGTCAGTCTATCACCTATGTAGGAGCAGACTTAGACACAAGGAACATGTCCGCAAGGCTTCCGCCAGAAAGGGTGTCCAGAATTCATCAGCAAGTACAAATCTAATGCAGAACAAAAGAATCCAAGTCAGGTTCATCCTTCAAACTCTGGGTTCCATGGCGGCAGCCATTCTTCTAATTCCACTGGCCCGATTTTACATGAGGATCCTTCAGTGGCTTCTGTTCACACAGTGGTCTTTCCAACAGCTGCCCATGTCTCACCTGATCATGATTACAGAAGCATGCAAAAGGCACCTTTCCTGGTGGATGGTCTCCCCACTAGTGACTCAGGGCAGACCCTTCATTCAGCCTCCTCCAGTAGCCACAGTGACCACAGACGCCACCCTGATAGGGTGGGGGGGGGGCATTCTGAGGGCAGGATAGTCCAAGGCACTTGGCAGTCTCACGAGTACCATCTGCACATAAATGTCCTAGAAATGAGAGCCATGATCCTAGCGTTGCAAGCCCTTCAGGACTCTCTTCCTTTTGGGACCATTGCAATTCAAACAGACAACATGTCAGTGGTGTGGTACATCAACAAGCAGGGTGGAACCAGGTCCTAACCCCTGTGTCGAGATGCACTCAGACTGTGACAGTGGGCGATTTCCTCCCAACGTTTTCTGATTGTGACTCACATCCCTGGGAGGTCCAACTTCATAGCGGACAGGCTCAGCAGTGCTATCTTCATGCCTCTCGAGTGGTCTCTGAATCAGAAAGTTGGGGATCTTATCTTCTGTAAATGGGGACAGCCTTGCTGCAATCTTTTTGCCATCCCCTTCAACAGCAAATGCAGCAACTACTTCTCCCTTCTTCCGCTTCCAGGTCACTCACCCAGAGACGCTCTAGTCCACGATTGGCCTCAGGGACTTCTTTATGCCTTTCCTCCATTTCCCCTGATTCCAAAACTCATACAGAAAGCAATATCGTTGGGTTGCAAAATGATCCTCATTGCCCCCTACTGGGCTCTACAGATATGGTTCCCGTTCCTGCACCATTACCTTCTCAATCAGCCCTGGACTCTGGATCCGATTCCAGACCTACTGATTCATCAGTCAGGCGGGTTGCATCAATCCCTCCAAACCCTCCAGCTCACAGCTTGGTTGCTCCACTTCCAACCTTAGCCAGGCTTCCTAGCATTTCCCTGGTTGTACGTGAGATTATTGTCTCCTCTCACAAGTCCACAACCAGAAACACTTATGCTAGTAAATGGAAACATTTTTCTTGTTGGGCAGAGGCTAGGAACGTAGATCCCTTTTCAGCCCCAATCCACAAAATTCTAGAATTCCTAGCACAACTTTTTCTTTCTGGGTCCGCTTCTGCTACAGTCAGGGTTCAATTAGTGCCGTTTCTAACTTTCATGTCGGTCTGTCAAATTCAAACATTATGCCTCATAAGCTCGGTAAAGCTTTTTTGAGAGGGACCACTCTCCTTAGGCCTCCAGTGAGAGATCCCCCTCCTCCTTGGGATCTTAATCTGGTACTAAATTCTTTAACTCTGCCCCCTTTTGAACCAGCAGCGTCCTGCCCTATTAAGTTTCTGTCTTGGAAGACACTCTTTCTGGTAGCTATTACTTCAGCCAGATGCGTCTCTGAACTTCAGGCACTATGTGTTCGTCCTCCATACTTGGTTTTTCATAAGGACAGGGTTGCTCTGAGGACTAATCCTTTGTTTCTTCTGAAAGTCTGCTCAGAAAATAATTTAAACCAATCTATAGACCTTCCTGTGTTTTTCTCTAACCACACCAAAAAGGCAGAGTACAAATTACACCAATTGGACGTTCATAGACAATTGTGTTTGTACCTGCACAGGACTAAGGAAATAAGGAAGTCGGACCAACTATTCCTTTCCTATGGTCTAGGCAAACAAGGTCTCCCAGTTTCCAAGGTGACCTTATCCAGGTGGTTGTCTCATACTATTACCTTCATTTATCAATTAAGGAACAAAGAGTTACCTATCAGACCGAAAGGTCATTCTACTAGGGTCATGGCCACCTCTGTAGCCTTCCAATCTAGGTTGCCCATGGATTCTATCTGTGCAGCTGCTATGTGGGCAAATCCTCATATCTTTATTTCTCATTACAAGTGAGATATGGCCTCCAGGAACAGAGCTGACTTTGGTTCCACTGTTCTGAAGTCTGTTCCAATGAGCCACCCAGGATTGTAGGTGCTAGGGATGCTGTCCCAACCAACAAGAATGAAGGCAAGATAGACAACTTAACATAAAGAAGTTATGTACCTACCATAACATTCCATGTTAGTTGTCTTCATCTCGCCTTCTCTCTTGCATCCCACCCTCCGTCCCCCTGTACTATTGGACCGAGTGGAGTTCTGGTTTCACTGGCTGAGTGTTCTCTGTTTTGTTTCCTCTACTGACTTAGAGAGTATGACAGGTATACTCAGCCTATTTGTATAGACAGGTTTATTCTCTGGCTATGTCTGGGGTTAGCTGTTTCAAACAAGATCTTGGTAGCTATCGCTAGGCATCACAGGATAAGGGGTAGCCTCGAGCCAGTAACCAGCTCTCGAGCTATAGAAGATGGCCGAGTTGGAGCCGAGGATCGGCTCCGATCCCAACCAGCAAGGAAGAAGGTGAGATGAAGACAACTAACATGGAATGTTATGGTAGGTACATAACTTCTTTTTTTATCATGTTACCCATTTATTTAACTGCAGTCTTGTAAATTGGAATTAGCAGTAAATTAATGAAATTGTAATAAATGGGACTCAAGCCCTTATAGTAGTTCCAGTTCTGTCCTTCCCTTTTCTTATTATTTTAATGTCATTTATCTCCTTATTCATTTTAAATTGGCTTGCCAGGTACTAAAACTCAATAAAACAGTATGCATATTCACCTTCAAAATTATGCAATGTTAACATATGTAGCTCCTGTAACATTCTGTCTTCCTCACCCTTAAGGTAATTTCACCTACCTTCTCCTCATCACACATTTTATTTTTTCCTTCTAGGAGTTGACCTTCCTTCCTTTCTTCCTGTTAATGAGGTCTTCCTGTCATAGCTCTCAACTTCTAAGCACAAAAAATCTGAACAAAACCAAAAATAATGAGTACAAAGCCTCAGAAATGGAGACAGGTTTTAAATATTGCTCTTATAAACTTAGAAAGTTGCTAATATAAAAGGTCTTTATTGCCATGCATTTTCTGAAGGATATGAAGTCTGAAACTCAAATGCTTGTCATTATTTAGTGAATTATGCAGATTTGCCTCAAATTCCAGAAAACCACACATTTTATGAAGAAGAGACCAAAAATATGAGGCAAAAATCCGGACATTCTGTGAAAATCTGGACAGTTGAGAGGTATCCTCGTTCCTCCTTTTTTATTCACAGAAGTGATCTGGGCTCTGTCTTTATACACTTCCATCAAGTTTCTTTTATTTCTCTATCATGCCTATCCTGCTTGTTTTCCAAAATCACCTGCTTAACTATATCTTGCAACATCCAGTTTTGATTTTGAGCTCTCAACTTATTTACTTATTTCCCAAGTTTTACACTGTTATGCCCTAAAATTCCTTTCATCTCAGCATTTTTCAATGTGAATTTTATTTTACTTTGTCCCTTGAAGACACATGGCTTAATTTAAGACATATGTTGTTTCCTCTGTCTTAAAGAAAGTGAATACTTCATGACATACATAAACCTGGACACTTCTTTTGCCAAGAACTGTAACATTTTGCATTTGCAATAGTACTGTTTTCACTTGTACAGACCTGAACTAATCATTTTAAAAAATCAAATATTGTCTGCAAGCCTTTTTACCCTGCATTTTATTTGTTTATTTATAACAAGATAACATTCCAGCATTTTTGCTTACCTTCTCTTCTACATGTAATCCATACAGACAATCGTCAGAAATGCAGATATTCATCAGAGCTTACCTAAGATATTTGCTTCATAATAATCCTAAATCAATTATAGCCAGCAGATTAATAGCAGTACTATTGCACTTTGCCTAGAAGCACTCTCTCTCCCATGGTATACTTATGAACGGTTCCCTATTAATAGAGCGAAAGTCCATTTAAGCGAATCCGTAAACATCGACACATATTGCGCGAACCGGCATTACAGCGAACGTCCAAAACTGTGAATTTGGAAATGTCAAATTACCATGGTTGGCCCGTCTGTGGTATAGCTCAATAAGGTAAGTGTGTGATAGTTACGGACCTTAGGGTTAGGGTGCGGGTTAAGGTAAGTGCATAGATAGTTAATGTATGTATGATTTAGTGTAGGGTTAGGAGTAGGGTTTTGGTAAAAGTATGTATGTGGATTAATGTGAAATTGTTCGATCTCGCCATTTGTTCTTACACACGGGTTCGGAGCCGATCCTTGGCTCTGAGTCAGCTGCATCACAAGCTCTGCATCTAATAGAAGCTCAAGGCACAGTCTACATCCCATGATCCTTTGCTGTTATCCCTCAGATCTAGTTTGCCGCTGCAACAGATCGCGTCGAGGAGAGCTCGGGCCAGTAAAACTTTGTATTTTTTTTCAGTATTTTGAGAATTTAGAGATAGTTAACCTAAATGGCTTAGGCCTATTTTAGTCCTGTCAGGGCTCTGACAGCAGTAAATATTATATATATATATATATATATATATATATCCTTACCTGTATAATCCATAGTTTGTATATATCTACATACTGGTTATTCATAGATAAGATAGTGTATTGTTAGACTTGTTAGCCATGGCAGAAAAAGCTAAATCTGGTTTCAAAAGATGTCAGTGTGGACAGAAAATGTCCATCACAGACAATCATGCTTCCTGTGTCTACTGTCTTGGCCCTCTCCACCTGCAGGAGGACTGCTCTATTTGTCACTCTTTCAGTGGAAGGGTCATGATGGAAAGGTGCAGGAAGTTAATCGACAGGGGCTTGCTAAAGCCAGACTTTCAAGAAGCCTTGGAGAAGGCTGATCAGGCATCGAAGTCTTAGAAGGGGGCGAAGACTTCGAAGGTATCGGAGCCCAGGTCATCGGCTCCGAGCATCTCTTCTAAGGTTCGGTTGCCAGCTCCACAGACCTCGGGGCTGAGCATTGAGCGATTATCTCTGATCGAGGCCCAGGTCTTGGAGCCAATGTCGGAGGTGCCTCCACCCTTGATCCTTCTTTCAGTGGCATCTTCGGCCCCTTCGACCCGTTCTTCCAGGCCGCTATCTGATACCTACGTGGATCGAGTGGTACAGAAGCTCATTGAGAACATGGCTCTGTCCAAACTAATTGCGGTTTCATCCCAATTGGTATCGAAACTCGAAGCCCTCCCTGTATCTCCTGCAGGTCCTCCTTCGAGACCATTCGAGTCCTCGTAGACGAGAGAAGAGGAACCGATGATTGCTGAACCCTCAGTACCGAAGACTTCTTTAGTGTGATCTGCACCACTGACCTCGACTCCCTCAGAACCCATCGAGGAGTCTCGGAGCCGACAGTCTCTCCTTGGTTCCGGGGCCGAGAGTCGAACCGAACTGTCGGTTCCTACTCTCCCCCTCGGAGCATCGGCACAGATTAGCTCGGCTCTATCCTCGGGGTCAGAGCCTGTGGTCCTGGTCTCAGGGAAACTACCGTGCTCTTCGGATCCGGTGGAGTCCTCGACCCGGGGCTCCGGTGCCTTCGACGTTATGAGGAAGGTCTTGTCTGAGGAGATATTTATGTCATCGGAGTCGTCTTCTCCTTCCCCCAAAGGGCCGCGTTCTGTTTCTGTACCAGCGATCCCTCCCAAGCGTAGAGACCCAATGCCTCAGCCAGCCCCATAGGGCGTCCCCTGTTCCACGGAAGCTTCACCAGATGTCCCCTCTGATGAAGTCCCGAGGAAGAAATTGTGCAAGAGGAGGCACATTGATTCCCCACAGGAATCATTGACATTGGTCACCGATTTGGATGAGTCAGAGGGGTCCCCCTCTGAGGATGTCTCATTTGCTGACATCCTGAGGATCTTGAAACAGAGGGATGATTGGCAGACCCTAGCCCCCACTGAGGATGAATCGGTGTTGTTGAAGGCTTTTGGGGCTCAACCTTCTGCCTCCTGGGTGACCCTGCCCTTCGATGAGTTAATGGACCTAATAGCTCGAAGGGCATGGGAGACTTCGGATACAGTGGAACCAGTCCCTCAGAGGTTGAATAAATATATCACTGACCCCCAGGACAAGACTTATCTTACTAAAGGAGTCCCAGTGGATGCTATGGTGGTAGCGGCAGTCACGAAGAAGGAAATGTCTGAGGCATCTTCCTCTGTCCATCCTCCTAACAAGGATTCTAGGACTATGGACAGGTATGGGAAGTGCATTTTCAGTTGAGCGACTTTTTCCATGCGTTCGCTGAACTACCTCATGCACTTTACGCATTTTCAGAGAGATCGCCTTAAGGAGCTGGGAGATACTCTCCAGGGTAACACAGATGCTGCTGTCTCGGAAAAGGTAACAGCACAGCTTAACACCCTCACTTCGATAGTAAACTCGTCCATGAGGCTCATTTCGTATGCTGCCGAGGGGTCGAGTAGGGCTGCAACTTCAGCGATTGCTCTGCGCAGACAATCCTGGATGTGCCTGTGCTCCTTTGTGGAAGCCTTCAAGTCTTCCTTTACCAATGCCCTGTTTGATGGTGCCACCTTGTTTGGACCCAAAGTAAAGGAGACTCTCACTTGGTGTGAGCAAGAAGGTAAGACCCTGTCTGCCATAGGGGTCTGTTTTTCTGCCCCGACCAGACTGTACCCCAAAGGGGAAAGAGGCAGAAACATGTGGCTCCGAAAGACTCAGGGATCTTTCCAGTCCACACAGAGTGAGGCTCCCTCCAGAGGCAGAGGAGGGAGAAATGGAAGATGCCACCCAGGTGGAAGAGGTTGTCCGCAGAACCAGGGCGACAGGGATACCGTCCCTGGGAAGCCCTTACAGCACTCCTGAGCGGAGGCCCGACTGTCATGCTCTGGAGGCAGTCGGGGGTCGCTTAGCTTTATACCCAGAGGCCTGGCTAAATCTCACTTCAGATTCCTGGGTAAAAAGCGTAATAACCGGAGGTTACAGCATCCCATTTATAACCATTCCCCCCGATCAAAAGAGATTTCCATATGTTCCACCCAGTCTGCAAGATCAAGTGGCCATAGAAATAAAAAAGCTGCTCAAAAAAAGAGTCATCCAATCAGTCCCGGCGGACCAGATAGGATCCGGAACTTACTCAAGGTTCTTTTTAGTTCCAAAGAAGACAGGGGACTGGAGGCCAATATTGGACCTCAGCAAACTCAACACCTTCGTAAGGAAGGAAAAATTCTGGATGGTCACGCTACAATCAATCCTTCCCTTTCTGCAGAAGGATGATTGGATGTGCTCTATAGATCTCAGGGACGCGTACTACCACATCAAAATGGCCAGAGCATTCAGAGATCACCTGCACTTCCAGCTGGGAGCCAGTCATTTCCAATTTTGAGCTCTGCCCTTTGGTCTCACCTCAGCCCCCAGGGTGTTCACCAGATGCATGGCAGTAGTGGCATCTCACCTGAGGCAGCTAGGATTCCGGGTGTTTCTGTATCTGGATGACTGGCTCCTCACCGCCACCACCAAACATCGCCTTGTACAAGCCAGGGACTACACAATCAGTCTCTGTTCCTGTTTAGGAATCTCAGTCAACTTCGAAAAATCTGCCTTCTCGCCCTCACAGCATATCTCATTCATAGGGGCGGAGTTAGATACTACTGCAGCTCAGATCAAGCTTCCCCAGATAAGAGTGTCAGCCCTCAGAGATCAGGTCACTATTCTTCTTTGGAACAATAAAGCTGCTGCTGCGCAAGTGCTGAAAGTCCTAGGCATGATGGCAGCTACCCTTATTGCAGTTCCTCTGGGCAGGATGCACATGAGGGTCCTCCAGTGGCTGCTCTTCGCGCAGTGGTCATTCCAGCAACTTCCTTTGTCACACGACATCTTGATCACGGAGTCTTGCAAGCGGGATCCTCGATGGTGGCTGAACAGCCAAGATCTGATGATGGGTTGCCCATTTGTACTACCCAGCCCCACAGCCACAATAACCACGGACGCTTCCCTGATGGGGTGGGGGGACTTTTTCAGGGGAGAACGGTCCAAGGAGAATGGTTCAAGATAGAGTACAATCTGCACATCAATGTCCTAGAGTTGAGAGCAGTATTTCTAGCGTTGCAACACTTTCACGACTCCCTACCTCTAGGAACAGTGGCAGTTCAGACGGAAAATATGTCAGTGGTCTGGTACATAAACAAACATGGTGGAACCAGGTCTTATCCATTATGCAGAGAGGCCCTGAGAATTTGGCAATGGGCTGCATCCACAGGTCGCTTTCTGATAGCAATGCACATCCCGGGGTCATCCAACATCATTGCGGACAGGTTGAGCAGAGCCATCCTGTTGCCACACGAGTGGTCCCTCAAAAGCAAGTGGCGGAAAGGATTTTCCACAGATGGGGCCAGCCTTGCTGTGATCTTTTTGCATCCCCCTTAAATGCCAAATGCAGAAGCTACTTTGCCCTACTTCCCCCTCTGGGGGGGGGGGTGGCCCAGGGACGCACTGGTGCATGATTGGCCCCCAGGTCTCCTATACACATTTCCTCCTGTTCCTTTGATACCCAAATTTCTACAGAAAGCCAGGAATCTGGAAAGGACGATCATCCTAATAGCACCATTCTGGCCTTGACAGATCTGGTTTCCCTTTCTTCGAGCCCACCAGATGGAGGAACCATGGATCCTGGACCCAGTGCCAGCCCTATTGACCCACTCATCTGGGGTTCCTCACCCATCCCTACAGTCCCTCAAACTGACAGCTTGGCTGCTCCGCTTCCCAATTTAGCCAGGTCGGATTGTTTGTCTCCAGCAGTGCAGCACATTCTAGTTTCTTCCCACAAAGCTTCCACCAGGAAACTATACAGGAGCAAATGGAAACGTTTTGCGTGTTGGGCATCAGGGCAAGGTATAGATCCCTTGGTAGCCCCGATGCACAAAATTTTGGAATTTTTATCTACACTCTTTCATGAAGGGGCCTCTACTTCCACGATAAGAGTACAGTTAGCGGTCATATCTAACTTTCATGTAGGGGAAGGAGGCTCTACAGTTATGTCCCACTTTCATGAAGGGTACCTTTCACCTCCATCCACCCATTCGGGATCCGTTTTTTCCATGGAACTTGAATTTGATGTTATCTCAACTTATGCTACCACCATTTGAACCAGTGTTCACTTAAGTATTTGTCATGGAAGACTCTCTTTCTTATTGCTGTTACTTCAGCTCGTAGAATATCAGAGCTACAGGCCTTGTCCCACATTTTTCAAAAGCCATTCAAACAAGTTGGAATACATGCTGCACAAATTGGATGTACATAGGCAGCTAAGATTTTACCTGAACAGAAGAAAGGATTGCAGGAAATCGGATCAGCTGTTTGTTTCATTCGCAGATAATAAGAAGGGCATGGCAGTAACAAAATGCACATTATCCAAATGGCTTTCGGACTGCATAAATTTTGTCTATTCAGCTTCAAAACAGCCACTTCCATTCAAACCTAAGGCTCATTCTACTAGGGCCGTTTCTACTTCTCTAGCCCATGCAGCTCGACTACCGTTGGATACTATTTGTGCAGCAGCGACGTGGGCGAAGCCTTATACTTTTGTCACTCACTACAAAGTGGACAGGCCCTCCAAGGACAGGGCATCCTTTGGTTCCACTGTACTCAGAAATGTTCTTTCATGAGTCACCCAGGGTAACGGAGCTAGGGACACTACCCGTGTGTAAGAACAAATGGCGAGATCGAACAATTTCACATAAAGAAGTTATGTTCTTACCATAACGTTCCATGTGAATTGTTCATCTCGCCTTTGTTCTTACATCCCCTCCCTCCTTCCCCCACCGTGTTCTGGAAGAACGGGTTCGACTAGTGTCTGGTTGGTCTTCTCCAGGTTATTTACACTACCTACTCTTTAGTAAGTTGCATAGTAGCTGTACACCTATCTGTGTTTAGTTTTATGTTTCGGTTTCAAGTGTGTGATTGCATGAGCGCTAGACGCAGTGGTTAGTAATGCGTTCTGGGTTCTTGCAGACTAGATCTGAGGGATAACAGCGGAGGATCATGGGATGTAGACTGTTCCTCGAGCTTCTCTTAGATGCAGAGCTTGTGATGCGTCCGACTCGGAGCCGAGGATCGGCTCCGAACCCATGTGTAAGAACAAAGGCGAGATGAACAATTCACATGGAACATTATGGTAAGAACATAACTTCTTTTTTATTTTGTTTGTTTATATTTTTGTAGAGGAAGTGTGCAGTAGTTACGGACCTTAGGGTTAGGGAGGGGTAAAGGATAGTGCATAGATAGTTATGTATGTGGGGTTTAGTGCAGGGTTAGAAGTAGGGTTTTGGCATTACTTTAGGGTGAGAAGTAGGGTTTGGTTAGTGCATGTATGTGGTTTATTTATTTTGTTTGGGTAGGTAGTATGTAGTGGGTGGTGGGGTTGGCTGACTATGACAGCTCGAGATTTAAAATTTCATGGTTTAGTGCATTCACTATTCTCGTGGTTTGTGCAATTTGTGTCAGTGTTTTGGTATTCGCTCCAAAGGAGTTTCGCTCTGGTAATATAGACCCCTTATGAACATATGCTAAAAAACTACCCTGTTTTATGTTAACTGTAAAGCAATACTATATTGCATATATAGCTTGTTTGTCTCAGGTTCCTGTTGTATCCCTTTTTTCCAAAGGCTAGCTCTTTAATGAGCAGCATTAAAATAAGACAACCATTAGACTAAGTTACAGGTAGTACTCACCATACTACCCTGAGTCTGGATTCCTTATAATGAACAGAAATGGGATGACATGAGCAGGCAGTATCTGTTCTCCTGTCATGGGATTATATAGTTACGCTGCTTTTACTTGGCTTCATATAATACTGGCACATTGTTAAAGTTCCATTTGTATCTATAATCAAGCTATTCTTTCATGATCTGGAAGGCCTCATCTTCTTTTAACAGCAACTTAGGAATTCTAATAAAATTCTCATGTTAATTGAGTCACAGCATTAAAGTTACATGTTTTGAGGTATGTCCAGTAGTCAGATTTGTGAGAAGAATTGTGGCTTTAATGGCAAAAAGACCCACCTGGGGTACCCATCAGTCTTGTTCAACCCACTGTTTTCTGAGGTTCAGTAACCCCATTGCTGAATGCCTTTTGTCTAAAGCTCCCTTTCAGCTTGACCACTGCTCTCAGCATTCCATCTCCAAAATATGGAACACTGACTCTCACAACATGGAACCAATGGGCAAAATGTGGAACACTTATTTATTTATTTTACATATGTTGACCAATGAAGTCTGGCTAAGTGCAAAGGTCTCTTTTTCAGTGAAGGCTTAGGGAGAAAAGCTGCAGTACATGCAGTATAATCCAAATCTTATAAGTTATACAATATAAACAATATCAGGCAAAATACAATTAAACTAAATTTTACAATGTCAAAATGGATAAGATAGTAACTATACATACATTTGTAAGGCTTCTTATACTAATTATACTCTATACAGATCTAATTAGATAAATATGTAATAGGACGGATGTCACAATACAGAGTACTGAGTCATTTAGAAAGGGTGGATAGCAAAAAGACTGATTTCATTTTGAATAAGAAATGAAATGAGTGGTAAAGAAGAGTTGAGAAAGGCATAGGTAGAAGGTGGGGTGGGTGAAGACAGAGTGATAGTTGGTAATAGAGCAGAGGAGAACGGAGGTATAGTAGAAGAGGATGAAGAAAGCAGAGATGTTATACTTATCCTGGAAATATACAGCTAGCTACAGGGCCAGGATGTTGAGAAATGTTTTCTTAGATGTGTTTTGAATGTCTGTTGGTTTTCAAGAAGCCTGAGAGCATGTGGAAGGGCATTCCAGAGGGTAGCTACATTCTCTGAGTATAAGGAGGCTCCCAATGCATTTTGGGATTTGTCTTTAGAGTGGAGAGCTTTGTCTGGGTGGTAGTGCTGAAACATGACTCAGTGCCATATACTTATCTGGGTAGTATATTAAGAGTATGAGCTAGTAGTAACTGATTATAGTGGGGGTGACGTGGGAGTTCAGTCCGTAGTAGGTTGGAAGTACTGAAGCATGCCTTTTAGTGCTGGATACTTATCATGGTAGTATATTACAGTATGAGCTAGTAGTAACTGACTATAGTGGGGGTGATGAGGGAGTTCAGTCCATGGTAAGATGGTAGTGTTGAAGCATGCCTTTTAGTGCTGGATACTTATCAGGGTAGTATATTACAGCATTAGCTAGTAGTAACTGACTATAGTGGGGGTGATGATGGAGTTCAGTCCATGGTAAGGTGGTAAAGTTGAAGTATGCCTTTTAGTGCTGGATACTTATCAGGGTAGTATATTACAGTATGGGCTAGTAGTAACTGACTATAGTGGGGGTGATGTGCAGGTTCAGTCTGTGGTAGGGTGGAAGTGTTGAAGCATGCCTTATAGTGCTGGATACTTATCAGGGTAGTATATTACAGTACAAGCTTGTAGTAACTGACTATAGTGGGGATGATGAGGGAGTTTAGTCCATGGTAGGGTGGTAATGTTGAAGCATGCCTTTTAGTGTTGGATACTTATCAGGGTAGTATATTAGAGTATGAACTAGTACTAGCTAAGTATAATGGAGGTGATGTGGGAGTTCAGTCTAATTTAGTTGATTAAGGGTGGAAAACTGATGAGTTCTAAAGGAGCAAGTTGCAGCAAAGTAAGCTATTTTATTGTAGTATTTGTTTGTGTGGAAGCTTGTAAGTTAGTAATGAGTGGAGTGGCACAAAGTAGGGTAGGTAGGACAGCTTTTAGACAACTTTGAGTTGGAAGATCGCAGCATGGCTAAAATGTGCTACCATATACTCATAACAGGTTATTTTGACAAATTAATATGATTCATTATTATTTACTGTGGATATTAGTTACAACATTCTTATCAGCAAATATGAGACAAACCACTTCAGTGTGGAACAGTGTAAAAATGGCACTTGTTAAAACTCAAAATTAGTAACATTCCTCTAAATTAGATACAGTTGAGAGGTATGAGCTTGACATCTTCCTTCCTGCACTTCATCTGCAGTTCTGGGCAACTTATTATGCTCCACTCTGGGTTGGGCAGTGTTCTTCTGCAGCTAGTCTTCCTCCTAAAAAAAAACATCACTCCATGATGCCATTGGTGTAGGAGTGCCACACTTGCTACTGTAGCCTGGTGATTTCTGTTTCATTTCTCTGTTTCTTTCCCATGTCAAAGAATAACAGGGAACTTATTTGTTTTGGTGCTACTAGAATTGTGGCTCTTTCATCTTGAGGATGGCATCTTCAGTCTCGACCTTCTTTTTCTCTATTGGCTGTGGCTTTTATCCTACTCAGTGACTGGTGTGATCTGCTTCATCTTTTGTGGTGACTGGTTACCTTCCTTTTCTATCACCTCATCTCTGAACAATCATTGTCTATATTTTCTAGAGTTCTCATCTCCTCAGGCCCAACCACAAGCTTTGGATCCTCACTATCAGTTAATGAGCTTTTTCTACATTTACCTTAAGGACACCCAAGTTTCAACAAGTATAGCCAAACTATCTACTTATTCGGTGCTGATCAGGTAACTAAAAAGACTGAAGCATGCATGTCCACAGCTAGTGGTATTTGTCTTTGTTAGGGTTAATGTAACCAAAAAGACTTAAAAAGTAAAAAAAAAAAAGTCACTGTCATTCAGAAGACATATAGCTGAAACACTTGATGCCCTGAAGGGGTCATTTTCATATATCCTATGGGCCTCCATTACAGGAAGTTTAACGTACCACACAGTGAAAACTCTAGCTTGGTGGGGTTTTTCTTGCAGTTCAGTCTTTACGGAATGGGTTGTCTGTATGACCTTTTTACCCTTAGATTTGGATATTTCTTGAGTTAAGAGGTTGAATGCTATGGTGCTCTACTTCACCATTCAAGTCATGCAACGTGAAGCCAAGGTGCTGATGTGATATGGGGTTAGCATCAATATAATGTATTTTTTTATTAACACTGTAGTTCTCTGACTAGCTTTACTGGTTAGCTGCATTTTAAGGGAGTTACATTCTAATAAATTCTGTACAATTGTTTTGAAAAACACAGTGAGGAAAGTATTATTATTATTTTTTTCACGATGCTAGCAGTGATCATCCATATATTATCTGGGAATATTCATAACTTTGTGATTTGTGGGAAGTAACTTAAAATACTATAATGTGCGGCAACTTATGTGTGTGGGTACCAGCAAAGGTGAAACTTATTACATGGCTATCAGACCTTATAGCAATAACATATGGATGGGGGTTGGGTATATATCTCAGCTGTCCTGATTTGGGCTCAAAATATTGCTTTATCTATACTGGTCCTTAGTAAAGCTAGTCATTTGGGAGAAAAGGTGATGGATCACACCTAATAAAATTGACAATAATTAGAGATGTTAAGTTGTCCCATCTCACCTTCGTTCTTGCTGTTTCAGTTTGGAGCCGATCCTCGGCTCTGACTCGGCCTACTTCTATAGCTCGAGAGCTATTTATTGGCTCGAGGCTAACCCTTATCCCAGAATCCGCAGCATCAGCTACCCAGATCTTGTTTGCCGCTTCAGCTGCGAGGTTGCTTTGTTACTGGCTCAGGCTTAGTATAGTTTTTTTCTATGATTATAATTGTTTATTCTTAAAAATTTGTTAAGTTTTTGTCTAGATATAGTAATTTATCCCTCATCGCTTCTTGTGTGTGTTGTAGCTTTGTTGGCCGTCGCTCCATATCTCGCAGGCCTTCTGTTTCCCCTGAACTTGTTTAAATTAGAGAGTCCTCCCCCCTTAGGAAACCAGTTTAAATAGGAGGCTCTCCCTTCTGTCCCTTAACTGTAAAAAAAAAAAAAAAAAAAATGTAGTTGTGTAACATGTCTAAAGAGGCCAAAGTTTCTGGCTTCAAAAAATATGACTCATGCTGTCAGAAAATGTCTCTGACAGATGGGCACACTAGCTGTGTTTATTGTTTAGGGGCTGTGCACCTGCAGGACTCCTGCTCTCTCTGTCATGCATTTAGTCCAAGGGTCCTGCAGGAGCACAAAAACAAATTAATCCTTTGAAGATTATTGAAACCACAGAATTCTCCAGCTAAAGGTTCTCAGCCAGTGAAATCCTCCAAGTCTGTCAAGCTGTCGGCTCCATCCTCAGAAACGACTCCTGGGCTTGAAGAACCAAGTTTGTCGGTGCCGACTAGCATCTACAAGTCATCTCCACCCTCGGCTCCAACTGCTACCTTGGAGCCATCTCGGAGCCACAAGCGAGCAAGGTCTCCTTCATTGGAGCCGATCCACTCGGTGCCACAGTCACCCTTATTAGGAAGTGAACGCAGTCATCGCTCTTCATCCCACTCCTCTCGATCCTCCAGGGTATCAGATCAGGACATGGAGAGAGTAGTCAGCATGTTGTTTAAATCACAGGCCCTTGCAAAATTACTTTTCAGCCCACCTCAACAGGTTGCGGCTCCATTCGCTTCCATCTCCATTCCTCCTCCGACTACACTTGGTTCAGAGCCGGAGACCATGGATGCGCTGAGAGTAGAACCGACCGCGCCGATCACCTACTTTTTGGTTCCAACGTCGGCTCTGATCACCTCGATTGTTCCATCCATCGAGAGATCTGGGCGCCGAAGCTCTCTCATCGGCTCCAAGGAGGGAAGTGGCATTGGTCCCTTGTCCGACCCTGGTCTCCCTCCCGGATCTTTGGCGCAGGTGAGCTCAGCTCCCACATCGGCCTCGAAGCCATCGCACTTGATGCGGAGAAGGACTCCCATCTTTTAAGAGCTGGAGCTTTCTTTGCTTTGGGATCATGATGCCTTAGAGGTCATGCGGAGTGTGCTGTCCCCTGAAGCAGCCCTACTGTCAGCCCCATTGGCTCCTTCTCTTGTGGTGCCTGTGCCAACCTCTGCTCCTCCTCTGGCTCAGAAGTGTGGGGAATCTATGCCCCAGGACACCCCATCGGGTGAGCCCTGTTCTTCCCAGGCCTCCCCTGATCACTCAGAGGAGCCTCCTCGGAAGAGGAAGTGCAAGAGGAAGCACCTAAACTCCCCTGAGTCTGTCACCTCAGATACAGACCTGGATGAATCAGAAGGGTCCCCCAGGTCCCCCTCTGAAGATGTTTCCTTTTTGGACATCCTTGAAATGCTTAGGCAGAGGGGTGGCTGGTCTTCCCTAGCCCCTACCGAGGATGAGTCTGTATACCTGGAGGCATTCAGTTCCTGACCCTCCACCTCCTGGGTGTCTCCACCTTTCGATCCACTCATGTCTGTAGTGGCTTGAAAGACTTGGTCAGCTCCGGATTCTGTGGAACCTACTCCTAGGAGATCAAATAAGTTCATAACAGCTCCCCAGGACAAACAATTTATCTCTAAAGGTGTGCCAGTTGATGCCATGGTGGTAGCAGCAGCCACCAAGAAAGAGTTAGCAGAAACTTCTTCGTCTGTCCATCCACCAAATAAAGAGTCTATGATGAAGGACAGATATGGGAAGCGAATGTTTTCCTCAGCGACCTTCTCAATGAGGTCCCTGAATTATCTCTCTCATTTCACACAACTTCAAAGGGATCTCCTAAAAGAGCTTGGTGATATCCTACAAGATCCTACAGCTGAGGGAGCATCAGCCAAAATAGCTTCCCAGCTTGCGACTCTTAATTCTATAGTCAACTCCTCTGTGAGGCTGATTTCCTATGCAGCCGATGGAGCGAGCAGAGCCGCAGGTACAGGAGTGGCTCTCAGAAGACATGCTTGGCTGCGGCTGTGTCAATTTGCGGAATCCTTTTGGGCGTCCTTCACAAATACTCCCGTTGATGGCTCCTCATTTTTTGGGCCTCAGGTGAAAGACACGCTTACCAGGTGTGAGCAGGAAGACAAGACTCTCTCTCTGCCATGGGAGTCCGGTTTTCCACTCCTAACAGACCTTATCCCAAAGGTCAGAAGGGTGGAAAGATGTGGTTTCAGAAATCCCAGGAACCCTTGCCTGACACACGTGGTGATTTTTTCCCCCAGGGGCAGAGGGGGAAACAACAACAATGGCAGACACTGCCCTCATGGCAGAGGGGGACCGCAAAATTAGGGTGACAGAGAAACGTTCTCTGCCAAACCCTTCCAGCATCCCTGATGGGTTGCCCGACTGCTCACCTCTGGAGACAGTTGGGGGAAGACTTTCCCTGTACCCAAAAGCCTTGCAAAATATAACAAGAGACAAATGGGTACTATCTATCATATCCGGAGGTTACAAAATCCCCTTTCATCAACCCCCTCTAAAGTCAAAAAAGTCCATCCCAGATGTCCCACCCAATCTAAGGGATCGAGCAGTTATTCAAGTTTCAAAACTGCTAGAAAAAACAGCCATTCAGGAAGTCCCCGCAGACCAACTAGGATCCGGAACTTACTCAAGGATTCTTTTTAGTACCAAAAAAGACAGGTGAATGGAGACCAATACTGGATCTCAGCAGATTGAACAAATCTGTACAAAAAGAAAAGTTCCGGATGGTAACACTGCAGTCCATTCTCCCCTTTCTGGGTCAGGACAACTGGATGTGCTCCATAGATCTTCAGGATGCGTACTACCATATCAAAATGGACAGATGCTCCAGGAGATTTCGTCTCTTCCG
Organism: Protopterus annectens; assembly: GCF_019279795.1. Taxonomy (NCBI): domain Eukaryota; kingdom Metazoa; phylum Chordata; order Ceratodontiformes; family Protopteridae; genus Protopterus; species Protopterus annectens. Next base: position 1,921,974,819 of record NC_056733.1, on the reverse strand, counting down.
GGTAGGGGCCAGTCATTATCATTTCAGAGCTCTGCCCTTTGGTCTCACCACGGCCCCCAGGGTGTTCACCAAATGTATGGCAGTAGTCACGGCTCACCTGAGACGTCAAGGATTCCAGGTGTTTCCATATCTAGATGATTGGCTCCTAACTGCTACCACCAGGCATCAACTCTTAGAGGCACGAGATTATACAATATCAACCTGCACCCAACTAGGCATTACAGTAAATTTTGAAAAATCGGCGTTGTTGCCCCATCAACTTGTTACATATATAAGAGCAGAATTAAACACAAAACAGATGTTTGCAAGGTTACCTCAGGAAAGAGTTTTCTCTATTCGCCAACAAGTGTAATTTCTAATGCAGAGCAGAAAGGTCCAAGTCAGACATGTCCTGTAAGTTCTAGGCTCCATGGCAGCTGCCTTTCTTCTTGTACCATTAGCATGTTACCACATGAGAGTCCTTTAGTGGCTTTTCTTCACGCAGTGGTCCATCCAGGAGCTACCCATGTCTCACATGATCCTGATTACAGAAACGACCTCTTGGTGGATGGTCTCTCCACTGGTGACTCAGGGCAGACCTTTCATTCAACCCCCTCCGGTAGAAACAGTGACCATGGACACCTCACTGATAGGGTGGGGGGAGGGCATTATCTAGGCAGGACAGTCCAAGGCATGTGGCAACCTCACGAGTACCATCTGCATATCAATGTCCTAGAGATGAGAGCGGTGCTCCTAGTGTTGCAAGCTCTTCAAGACTCTCTTCCTTCCTGGACTGTTGCGATCCAAACAGATAACATGTCAGTTGTGTGGTACATCAACAAGCAGGGCGGGACCAGGTCCTACCCCTCGTGTCGAGAAGCCCTCAGGCTATGGCAATGGACGATTTCCTCCCAACATTTTCTGACAGCAATGCACAACCCTGGGAAATCCAACGTAATAGCGGACAGGCTCAGCAGGGCTATCCTCATGCCTGACGAGTGGTCTCTGAATCAGGAAGTTGCAGACCTTATCTTCCGCAAATGGGGCCAGCCTTGCTGCGATCTATTTGCCACCCCCCTCAACAACAAATGCAGCAGCTACTTCTCCCTGCTTCCTCCTCCAGGTCAAACTCCCAGGGACGCTCTAGTCCACAATTGGCCTCAGGGACTCCTTTATGCATTTCCCCCTTTTCCCCTAATTCCAAGACTCATACAGAAAGCAAAATCGTTGGGTTGCAAAATGATCCTCATTGCCCCCTATTGGCCTCAACAGATATGGTTTCCGTTCCTGCACCTTCACCTTCTAGACCAGCCTTGGATTCTGGACCCAGTGCCAGATCTGTTGATTCATCAGTCAGGTGGGTTACACCAATCCCTTCAGACTCTCAAGCTCACAGTTTGGTTTCTCCACTTCCTACCTTAGCCAGGCTTCCAAGTATCTCTCCAGCAGTTTGCGATATTATTGTGTTCTCCCATAAGTCAACTATAAGAAAGACTTATGCTAGCAAATGGAAAAGATTTTCTTACTGGGCAGAATCTAGAAACTTAGACCCTTTTTCAGCCCCAGTCCATCAAATTCTAGAATTTCTAGCAGAGCTTTTCCAGTCGGTGCGGCTGCTGCTACCATCAGGTTGCAACTAGCAGCCATATCTAATTTTCATATTGGAATTCTTAATTCTAGCATAATGTCTCATTAGCTCTGCAAAGCCTTCATGAGAGGAACATCTCTTCTTAGACCCCCAGTGAGGGATCCACCTCCTCCTTGGGATCTCAATTTAGTTTTGACTTCTTTGATTCTGCCTCCATTTGAACCAGCAGCTTCATGTCCCTTAAAATTTCTTTCTTGGAAAACACTTTTTCTGGTTGCTATTACCTCAGCTAGATGTGTTTCAGAACTCCAAGCACTCTGTGTTCGTCCTCCATATATGGTGTTTCACAAATATAGAGTTTCACTGAGAACCAACCAATCCTTCATACCAAAAGTCTGTTCAGAAAACAATTTAAATAAATCCATCGATCTCCCTGTCTTCTTTCCCAATTATAGCAACAAGGCAGAATAGGGTCTTCACCAACTGGATGTGCACAGACAATTATGTTTTTACCTCCATAGGACCAAAGAGCTAAGAAAGTCAGACCAATTATTTCTCTCCTATGCTCACAATAAGCAAGGCCTTCCAGTTTCTAAGGTAACCTTATCCACATGTTTATCTGACACCATTGCCTTTATTTATCAGTTAAGGCATAAACATCTACCAGCAAAACCGAAAGGTCATTCTACAGGAGCATTAGCCACATCTGTAGCCTTTCAGTCCAAATTGTCCATAGACTCAGTTTGTGCAGCTGCCACTTGGGAAAACCCTCATACCTTTATCTCTCATTACAAAGTGGATGTGGTCTCCCGGAGCAGGGCTTCCTTTGGCTCCACTGTTCTGAAGAGTCTGTTCCAATGAGCCATCTGGGGTCTTTAGGTGCTAGGGATGCTGTCCCAAACAGCAAGAATGAAGGCGAGATAGGACAGCTTAACATAAAGAAGTTATGTACCTACCATAGCGTTCCATGTTAGTTGTCCTTCATCTCGCCTTCCTTCTTGCGTCCCCCCCCCTCCTTCCCCCTTCCTGGAGGATTGAGAGGAGTTCACTATGGTTTCACTGGCTGATTTCCTTTTTCTTGGTTTACATACCAGGTAATTTTATGACAGTTTACTCTGATCTGTTATTTTGGTAAATCAGTTTAAGGTTACTGGTTACTTTATATGTCTAGTGTGCGCTATCACAAACAAAATCTGGGCAGCTGACACTGGGCATTCTGGGATAAGGGTTAGTCTCGAGCCAGTAAATAGCTCTTGAGCTCTAGAAGTAGGCCGAGTCTGAGCCGAGGATCGAGTCTGAACCCAAACAGCAAGAAGGAAGGCGAGATGGAGGACAGCTAACATGGAACGTTATGGTAGGTACATAACTTCTTTTTATAGACTTCTTTTGCTTCAGAAAATGCCTGTTATTTCACATTCTCTTATTCTATCAACTCCTTATAGTAATAGTAATTATATTTTAAAAATTGTCCCAGATTATTTTTGGATTTTTCCCTGATTCTGGAGGTAAGAGTTTGAGAGCAATGAGGTTGGGATTGGCTGGATGAAAGCAACTGACACTTGTTGTTTACTCAGTTTTAAGCAATCTCTACTATTTGGCTTTGCAGAGCTAGTTTGTATTTGAGAGAAGTAAGATGGCTACTTAACTTGGCACTTGATCTGCACAGACAAAGAAGGTATAATTGCTGGGGCTATTTGTGGAGGAAAATGATTGGCTGCCTGTTGTTTGCTTATTATTCATGCCATGCAGGAATAATGTGATTTATTTGAAGCAACTTGGAATATTTTAATATGTGACAACTGTTTAAAACAAAAATGAAATGTATTACATGGTCATCATCTTTTGTCACAATCTGACATCTAAACTGTAAATAGATGTGACTATAACTGCTTATTATGGGATGTCTGAATGAAAGTAATTGACCATTTTGTCACTTGCTCAGTTTACAGTCATTTCTCAAAGGATAAAATGCTTCACAGAATACCCATACCTTCAGAGATGACTCTCTCTAGAATCAAAAGCAGTATAATCGGCCCCTACGTTGAACCCCACCTAGCCTAAAACCAGCCCCAATGAGGAATATACATAGAAGGTCACCATAGCTCATATGTGGAACTGGGGGTGATGTCATTATTCCTTTAACTTTCCTCCAAAACCTTAGAGATCACTATCTTGTGTCAGGCTGAGGACAATGTGGTCATTATTTTTTAAATTTTCCTCACAAACTTCAGAGTGGTGCACAGAGGGTCACTAAGCTTGTACAGGAGCAATGCACTGTTTAAAAGAAAGTTTTGAAATATTACTGTAATTTTTTTTTCATTTTCCTTACAATCAAACATTAGATGCTTGTACAGATGACTATCTCTTGGGGGAGAGTAAAGAAGCATACTGTTTATATATGTTTGACAGCAAATATATTCTTTTTGTTTTTTTACTTTTGTCCAAGTGTGAAATCAGAGGGGTACACAGAAGAAGGTGGCTGTCTTTCGCAGGTAGAGCTGAGGAGGCATGCTGTAATATACATATGACAGCAGTGACTTGAAGTATATGTAGTAATTTGTCCTTTAATATTCATCCCAATTAACACCAGATGGGGATACACAGAAAGTGATTACCTTTTTTTAAGATAGCATTGAGAGGCAGGTACTTTTTCTGGGTATCACTTATGTATCATTACAAGAATTTGACTTCTATGTTAATGTGCATTGCTGTTTGGGTAATTTTGAATATTAAGGGCTGGATGCAACTCATTTCTTTCTTGAAATAAAAAAAAATATAATTTAAATTCTTTCCTTGTGTATAGTTTTTGTTCAGACCATTATTGAACCAAAAGACTGGAAAAAAGCTCTAAAATGTACCTCATATCATCTATAATCTCATGGCTTCTAGAGCTGAGGGGTCCCTAGACCCCCCCAGCTTAATTTATTTATTACAGTGTAATCTTGGTAAGTCAGAGCACGTTGAAAGGATTCAGAGAAAAGCCAAAGATGAAGAGCAAGACTGAATGTTTTCCCATTAATCATGATTTTTGTTCAGATCATCACTAGATTTCAAAGTTGATTAAAAAGTATAAGTGTACCTCAGAGCATCTAGAAACCCCATACCCCCTGCTTAATGCAGTTAATTCCACCCCAGTTACTACAGTGCAGTCTTGGACAGTTAGGCTGTGTTACAAAGATCGAGGGGAAAAACAAAGTTGGAATACAAGCCTAAATTTATTATCTTAATCGTGTTTTTCAGGCCATTACTGGATATAAAACTTGCTTTTTTGTGCCTCAGAAAAGCATCTAGAACCCCCCCATGGCTTTTTGTAGCCCCCAGACCGCAGCTTAATGCAGTTGTTTTCTACACAGTTATCATAGAGCAGTCTTGCCTACTTAAAATGTCTTGAATGAATAAATGCAGGAAAAAATGAAAAGTAAAACAAACCAAGAAAAAGTCACTTGGGTGGTGTAGGTAGTCTGAAGAGGCATTGGCTGGTGTGTGTGTGAGTGTGTGTGTGTGTGTGTGTGTGTGTGTGTGTGTGTGTGTGTGTGTGTGTGTGTGTGTGTGTGTGTGTGTGTGTGTGTGTGTGTGTGTGTGTGTGTGTGTGTGTGTGCGTGTGTGTGCATGTGTGTTTGTGTGTGTGTGTGTGTGTGTGCATGCATGAATGTGTACATGCGTGCGCGCGCGCGTGTGTGTGTGTGTGTGTGTGTATGTGTGTTGGGGCGTGAAGCCCTTATTTCTAGGGAATCAGATGACCTAAGGCTGTCCCTGTGGCTATCCTGTGCTTAGTGCTTTTATTTTGCAATGCTAACTCAGCACAAAAATTAGTTGATGTATGTGCATCTACAGAATTAGATATTTAATTGTCTGGTAGTTGGCTTAGAGAACTAAGGAGCTGTTAAAAGGCTGTTTCCTGTGATTCAGCAGTGGAGAGTCTGATTCCTGTAGCCTCCATTGCCTAACTGTTTAACTTCAAGCAAGTCACTTAACCAGACACTGCTCCTAGGTTGAGTCTGAAAAAAGTCCATTTAGATCAGTATTTCTGCTCAGAAAAACAAATAAACTATGTACTAATGCAGTGATCTGTATTTTAAGTTAGTGACATTCTCTGTAAAGACATGTCAAGGTGCATAAACTAATTTCAAGAAATTGATTGTTGTTGTGTCTTTCGGCTTATCCTGGTTAGGGGTCGCCACAGTGGAACTCCGGTCCGCTAATGTTTGGTAGTGGATTTTTACATGCCGAGTTACCAGCCCTGATGCACAACCTTCAACAAAGGCACTTTCATTCACGCATGCCTCCACACAGAAGACGCTGTAGCTGAGAATCGAACAGAATTTCAAGAAATTGATAAACATGATTATTAACTAGATGTACAGCTGGACTGAATGCTTATGGATACTTACATATGTTTCATTTGCTAATAACATTTACTATTGCTTAGAAAAGAGGAAAAACCCAGTATATATAAAGTTGAGCTTTTGCAGAACATCACAGGAGTTTCAGACATGACTGCGGTGGTGGTGCTGCTGTAGCATTGTCGCCTCACAGTAAGACGTTGTCCTGTTCGATTCTCAGCTTGAGCATCTTCTGTATGGAGACATGCGTGAATGGGCGTACCTTCGTTGAAGGTTGTGCGTCAGGGCCAGCAACTCGGCATGTAAAAATCTACTGCCAATCATTAGCGGACCGGAGTTCCGCTGTGGCGACCCCTTACCTGGAAAAGTCGAAAGACACAAACAAATAGGAGTTTCAGACATCTAACCATAAGGGACATACCATCCAGTTTGACATTAGGCATGAATTTAGAAATAAAATTCCACCAGTGAGTGAGCCAAAGGTTATGCCTGATAGCTGCATAAAAAAGGTGTTTTTAACAAAAATATAAAGGGAAGAAGCATGCTGATTTGGAGAGAGAAGCCAAGATGCATACCCTCCAGAGATGATCATCTGTCTTACTGAAATATGGAAGGCAGACCAAACATTAATCATTATTAAACCCCAAGCCATGTTTCTTTTCAAGACATCAAAGGCTTCATGATAACTGTAAATAATGGGAGATGTTTCGTAGGAAGACTTTGTTCATTTCCTGAAACCCTTTTCTGATGAATTTTATTTTTGTCTAAAGATAGCAATTAAAAAAGTCTGTCTGCTCAATGATTTTTTATCTGCCGGACTTTTGCTGTTGGTATATGGTCAATTTAGAACAGGCACGCTGGTCGGGCTGACCAATCAGTGTACTCTTTTTTGAATATTATGATCAGTCATTATATAATATTTGCTATTCAAGTGCACAAAAAGAAAATCAAGGATGGGTTACAAAAGGTGTTTGCTGCCAATAATCTCCAGAATAAAACTTAAATTTGTTGAACAATCAACTACCATCTTCTAGCACATATAGAAAAAGCTTATACTCCTGCCACCTCTGCACAAGCCTTTCTTTTGCTTTTTTAATCATTTATTTAAATATGTAGACATTTCTTGCACAGTTCAACACCAGTTTCTTATTTTAAGTATGAAGCACAAGCTTTTCTTCTGAAATGTAACTCTTGCAATTAATATGAGTAAGTTAGTAACATTTCATGGTGAAAATAATAATGAATTTTCAGACAGACTGCTACTTTTGCTTGCCAGTCTTCAGGGGGCTTAGACCTTATATGAGAAAGGGAAGAGTCCATATCAAGAGTGGTATGCTAACAATTAAACAGGCTTAGCCATATGTGTTAGCTTTGGGGATGCCAGATTATTACAGATCTTGCCAAATTGATTTGTAAAGTGATAATGAGTTTACATTGCTATGGATTAGTCAGAATGAAGGGGTAAATACATTAATCATAAGTCACAGTTTATGTAAGTAAAATCCAGTCACAAAGAACATGGCTACATGTTTTAAAATACTTGATTGTGTTTCTCATGTGTGTGGATTAGCAAATCTCTCAGGTGTGTGGATTAGCAAATCAATTGTCATGTCAAGTTATTCTGCATACACTTCACATTGTGGTAAAATTGTTGAATACAAAATATATTCTCATTGGGTGAGGTGTGAGGCACGTTTGATGATAAAGGCAAAATGTGAACAAAATCATAACATACACATACCAAAACCTATTTAAATACATCCCAATTAATTAAAATTTACAACTAATTCAAATATGTAAAGGAACAGTAGCCATTATATTACACACTTACACAAAATTACACAAAATCAAATTCAATTACAATTACTTGAGTAATAAGTAGATGTTATGTGATCCTATCTCGCCTACATTCAGTACTGATGGGCTCGGAGCCGATCCCTCGGCTCCGACTCGGCATGCTATGCTATAGAGCGAAGCCTCTTATTGGCTGAGCTATTTCTTATCCCAGGATGCACCACCACTAATCCCCCAGATCTCGTTTGCCGCTTACAAGCTAGGACGTGGTCTCAAACTTGGCTGGGCTAAGTACTGTTTTATTCAAAGTTTCCTGTCAGGAATTTTGCTATATTTACCCCAAAAGCTGTTTTAACAGCTATTGTTGTTGTACGAGTGTGTTTGAAAACTTTTTATTGAGAAAGTGTGTTTTTGGTTAAGGGAAGGTTTCCCGTTTTTAAGTTAGAGGGGGCTTCCCCTATTCTTATCTAGCGTTTTTCTTTTTTTCCAGGAGGTCAAGTACCTGCTTAAGTTAGAGGGTCTTGACTCTCATTTTCAGTGATTGTTGTACTGATTTGTGTATTTTTTTCTGACATTGTGTTTTGTCTTTAAAAAAAAAAAAAAAAAAAAAACTTAGTTTCACTTTCTTTGTGGTAAAATCTTCAAACAGCTACTTTAACTTGTTTCTTAGTGGTAGTCAGCATGTCTAAAGAACATAGACCCTCTGGCTTTAAAAAGTGCGCGAGGTGTGGTTACAAAATGTCCATAACAGATGACCACTCCTCGTGCGTTTATTGTTTAGGCGCCAAGCACCTACAGGAGTCCTGTAGCGTGTGTCACGCCTTTTCTTCTAGAGTCCTCCAGGATAGGAAGAATAAATTAATATTAAAAGGACTGATTAAGCCCTCCTTTGAGGAGGCCTTATCTTCCTCTTCCTCTCCTACGAAAAAGAAAAAAGCGTCGGCTCCGACCAGTCTGTCGGAACTGACTGCCAAAAAACCTAGGCAGGCTTCTCCATCGGCTCCACGGACTTCGGAGCCAAGGGCGGAACGGGCTGCCTCGATGCCTCCAGTCTCGACCCCTCTGGTTTCGGAGCCGAGGACTGGAACATCGAGAGGCGGGTCACCTTCATCGGCTCCACTGATTATGGAGCCGATGAGGGTTGCCGGCTCAGACTCTTCCCCTTCGGCGCCGAAGTCCGCCTCGGCACCGAGGGAAATTGTTTTGAGGTCTCCCTCGGAACCGATAGTAGTCGAATCCATTCGGAGCCGGTCCCCTAGTCCTATGGAGCCGATGGAGAAGTCGGTTCGGACCCGATCGGTGTCATCTAGATCTTCCAAGATGTCTGATTCGGACATCGACAGGGTGCTACTAAGACTTTTCCAGTCTCTGGTGTTTCAAAAGTTAGTTTCGGCTCCAGCCCACTTGGCTTCGGAGCCGATGGTCCACCCTGCTATTATGGTTCCTCCTCCAACAGCCTCGGCACTGTTGGAGCCGGTGCTGGTGGAGCCGATGGAGGTTTTCGGGTCGGGCCCGACCCTTACTCCAACTCCGGCTCTTGAGTCAGAGTTCGGTACACGGACTTCTTCTGTCTGCCCCGGGGGGACGCTTCAGGACTGATGTTTTCGGTCCCTAGCCTTCCTCTCGGTGCGTCGGCTGCGGGGGTGCCATCTACCGTTGTGGCCACGGAGGTGGGACCTTCCCAGGATTCTGGTGGTCCCGCCTTCAGGGCCAAGAGGAGTGCGTTAGTAACCTGCCTGAGCAGCTGGCCCAGATGGTTGGCTCTCAGCTGGCTATGCTGTCGTCCATATCAAACTCGTCCATGAGGCTCATTTCTTATGCAGCTGAAGGGGCGAGTAGAGCGGCGGGTACAGTCATTGCTCTACGAAGACAAGCCTGGCTCCGCCTGTGTCATTTTGCGGAGGCCTTTAAGTCTTCCTTTGCCGATGCCCCCTTTGATGTGTCCTCTTTATTTGGACCCAAGGTAAAGGACACACTGACCCGCTGCGAGCAAGAAGGTAAGACTTTGACTGCCGTAGGGGCACGATTTTCCACTCCCTTTCAGCCTTACCCCAAGGCTAAAAGAGGAGGGAAAATGTGGTTCTGTAGATCTCAAAAGTCTTACCCCTCACAGCAGGACGATCCCCCTTCTAGAGGCAGGGGAGGGGGAAATTCTTCTGGAAGATGCCGTCCCAGAGGCGGCAGAGGCCCTCGCAACACTGGAGACCGCGGGTCCTTTCGTGGCTCTTCAGCCTTTCACAGTCCCTGAGGGATTGCCCGACTGTGCAGCTCCGGAGCCAGTCGGGGGTCGTTTTTTGAGGCACCTAAAAGCCTGGGAAGGTATCACTCAGGACCGATGGGTGCTTCGAATTATCGCCGGAGGTTACGCCATCCCTTTTTCTCACTCTCCACCTCAGTCCAAAAAAATCCTGGACCCGCCACCCAGTCAACGGGAAACTGCAGCCTCAGAAGTTTCAAAGCTGCTGCAAAAAGGAGTCATCCAACCTGTCTCCGCAGACCAGATCGGATTAGGGACTTACTCAAGATTCTTTTTGGTGCCAAAAAAGACCGGGGACTCGAGGCCCATTTTGGATCTCAGCATTCTAAATCATTCAGTCAAAAAGTCCAAGTTCCGAATGGTCACCCTACAATCCATTCTCCCACTGCTGGGGAAAGGTGTTTGGATGTGCTCCATAGATCTCAAGGACGCTTATTACCATATCATGGTACATCAAGCATCCAGGAGACATCTGCGCTTCAGCCTAGGAGACAGTCATTTTCAGTTCCGCGCGCTGCCCTTTGGTCTCACCACAGCCCCCAGGGTGTTCACCAAATGTTTGGCGGTCGTGACTGCTCACCTGAGAAGTCTAGGATTCCAGGTGTTTCCGTATCTAGACGACTGGCTCCTAACTGCCACCTCCAAGCATCTACTATTGCGGAACCTACAAGCCACAATATCACTGGGCAATTCCCTTGGAATCACCTTCAATTGGCCAAAGTCTGTGTTGCTGCCATCTCAACGCATAAGATTCATCGGAGTAGAGATAGACTCAAACCGAATGCGGGTCTATCTACCTACAGGCAGGATACAAACCATACAGGCTCAAGTTCGAGCCTTACTTCCCAGATCCAAAGCCCCAGCCAGAATGGTCCTGCAGCTATTGGGATCCATGTCCGCCACGGTTCTTCTAGTTCCTCTAGCAAGGTTGCACATGAGAATTCTCCAGTGGCTTCTTTCAACTCAGTGGTCCTTTCAGGATCTCCCTCTCAGTCACCTCATATGGATCACGGAAACCTGCAAACAGGACCTTCGCTGGTGGCTGGTGCCCTCCAATCTGGATCAGGGACGACCCTTTGTTCCACCTCCTCCTGTGGCCACTTTGACTATGGACGCCTCCCAGATGAGGTGGGGGGGGCATTCCCTGGGCAGGTCAGTCCAAGGCAAATGGCATTCGGAAGAGACCCTACTTCATATCAACATCCTAGAAATGAGGGCGGTGCTTCTGTCCCTTCAAGCCCTTCACGATTACCTCCCTCAGGGCGTAATTGCCGTTCACTCCGACAACATGTCAGTTGTCTGGTACCTGAACAAACAGGGAGGGACCAGATCCTACCCCCTTTGCAGAGAGGCCATGAGAGTTTGGGAATGGGCAGTGTCGACCAAACGCTTTCTAGTGGCGACTCATATCCCGGGCAAGTCCAATGTGATAGCCGACAGACTGAGCAGAACTATCCTCTCTCCACACGAGTGGTCTCTGAACATTACAGTTGCAAATCAGATTTTCAGCAAATGGAGAGTTCCGTGTTGCGACCTCTTCGCGACTCCGCTGAATGCAAAGTGCAAAAAGTTCTTCTCCCTCACCCCGGCTCCGGGGAAGAGCCCTATGGACGCACTAGCCCATCCGTGGCCCACCGGCTTGCTGTATGCTTTTCCTCCAGTTCCTCTCCTTCCCAGGGTGATCCAAAAGGTGTCTCTCTTGGGGAGCAAAATGATCTTAGTTGCTCCTTACTGGCCTCGTCAGGTATGGTTCCCCTATCTTCGAAAATATGCACTGGAAGGTCCATGGTTCCTGGATCAGATCCCAGACCTATTGGTTCATCAGTCGGGACTTTTCCACCAGTCCCTACACACCTTAAAATTGACGGCTTGGCTCCTCCTCTTCCGACTATAGTCAGGAATCATACCTTGGATCCGGAAGTTGTACACATTTTATCCTCGGCCCACAAGTCTGCTACAAAGAAATTGTATTCTAGCAAATGGAAAAGATTTGCTATTTGGGCTCATCTCCGGGGTCTGGATCCCATCACTATTCCCGTATCAGAAGTACTGAAATTTCTAACTTCCCTTTTCAATCAAGGCTCTTCAGTCTCAACTATCAAGGTTCAATTGGCAGCTATTTCCAATTTTCACGAATCTATAAACCCACCTTTAATGAGCAACAGATTGTGTAAGACCTTCTTGAAAGGTGCTGCGCTTTTAAGACCTCCGATTTCTCATCCTGCTCCTCCATGGGATCTCGATGTGGTGTTACGTGCCTTAACTTCCTCCCCCTTCGAACCGGCAGCAACATGTGATTTAAAATTTCTATCATGGAAAACTGCTTTTCTGGTGGCGATTACTTCTGCCAGAAGGGTTTCAGAACTTCAAGCTTTGTCTGTAAAACCTCCGTACTTGGTTTTTCACAAAGATAGAGTATCCCTCAGGCCAAATCCATCCTTTGTCCCTAAAGTTTGTTCCGGTTTCTGCCTACAACAGTCATTAGAACTTCCAGTCTTCTTTCTGAAGTATTCTAACAAAGCGGAATACATATTCCACACATTAGATGTCCACAGGCAATTGCGTTTTTATTTAGATAGGACCAAACAAACAAGAAAATCAGATCAATTGTTTGTATCCTTTTCGGACAATAAACTGGGCAAAGCCGTCACAGAGGTCACTATTGCCAAATGGATCAGGGACTGTATTACTCAAGCTTATTCCTTTTCTAATAAAGAGCTTACGACCTCTGTCAAGGCTCATTCTACAAGAGCTATGGCTACTTCAATAGCATTCCATTCTAAGCTTGCCATTAGTGACATTTGTGCTGCGGCTACGTGGTCCTCCCCGCACACTTTCATTTCCCACTACAAATTGGATGTGGCATCTAGAGGACGAGCATCATTTGGTTCCACAGTGCTCAGGAGTGTTTTCCAGTGAGTCACCCAGGATTTAGGCGCTAGGGACGCTGTCCCATCAGTACTGAATGGAGGCGAGATAGGATCACATAACATCTTTTAGTTATGTACATACCATAACTTTAGATGTTTGGGATCCATCTCGTCTACATTCCTAATAACCCACCCTCCTTCCCCCTTCCTTGGAGATCAGAGGATATCAGAAGGTCCGATTTCTGTTGTTTCATCTTGAAACATCTGGCAATGTTATATAAACAAGTTGTGTATGTGTGCATGAATGCGGACAAACAAGATCTGGGGGATTAGTGGTGGTGCATCCTGGGATAAGAAATAGCTCAGCCAATAAGAGGCTTCGCTCTATAGCATAGCGTGCCGAGTCGGAGCCGAGGGATCGGCTCCGAGCCCATCAGTACTGAATGTAGGCGAGATGGATCCCAAACATCTAAAGTTATGGTAAGTACATAACTAAAAGTTTATGATTATAAAATGACATTAAGTCTATAGTGCATTGAAAATTAAAACCTTATATTCTTAAAACATATTAAAGTTTAGCAGACCTAAGCTTCAATACAGGGGTAATAGAGATTAGTTTGTTTAAGCCTGGATCTCCATTAGATTGCAATGCCAATTGTCAATACAACTCTCTATATTCAGAAAGGTCTTCCCACTGACCTCCTCTAGGATTTTTTGAATTTGTTCTAACATGTAAAATTTAAAGTGATTATTCACACAATTTCTTAAATCTTTAGCTAGAGACCTGGTATCAGTATTGTTGTAAATATCATATAGTATATGCATGGATAGTCATCTGGATCAATGTGGTGAGGAGGGTGCTTACATTTCATCCAGTCATCAGCTAGCTGGATTAGGTTTGCCTTAGAAAACACTCTGTGGGCAGAGGGGTTTTGTGGTAAGTTGGATTTTACCTTCATAGGGAGCACTACAAAATGATGGTCAGATTTGACTAATGACGTGATAACAGTAGATGTTGAGCCCAGGGTGGTACTATTCATGAGAAGCAGGTCCAATATTTTTAACCCCTATTTGGGAATTCCAATATCTGGTGTAGAGTGCTAGCATTAATGAAGTATAGAAATCTTTGTGCATATTTGAAGTGCTGTAAGTTTTCAGGTTAATAGAGGGATAGTTGACGTCTTCCAATTGAATAGTTTTAGTCTCATTAGGGAGGGATGTCAGTTTGCTTAGATATGACTCATATGGAGCATGTGACACAGAGGGGTATGGTAGTCAGATATAATATGGTACAGAGTTCTGTTTACTATGAAAAGGTTATGGAGAAGTTTAAGTGTCTGTAAGTAAGACAAATTCTTGAGAATACAGACATGCTCCTTCCAATAACACTATAAATATATATATATATATATATATATATATATATATATATATATATATATATATATATATATATTAAAATAGGGACAGAGAGGCAAAAAGAAATATAGCTCAATACAACACTAATCTTAGCTTAGTTTAAATATTGTCAAATTTTTGATCACTTTACTGTTTATTTAAATAAAATATTAGATGAATTATTTCTAGATGTTTAAATATATAAAAAAGTTATACATTTATACTTGTGGGGAAAATATTTCTTTGTTGAATTCTTCAATGAATACTTTCTAGACAGCTATTTGCTTTTTTATTTCATATATTTTGATGTTCATGCCTTAACTCATAAAATGACATAGTCAAAATACTTCCTTGTACATCTTAAATAATTCTTAGCCATGATTAAGATAAAATGAAAGAAACAAAGTTAAGAATTTGTAAAATGCCAACCAGTAAATCAGCATAGCATGGTTGGTTCAAGTAAAAAATAAAAATCCAGTCATGCTTTTATGATGATTTAATAAAGTCTTTAGCACGACTACACAACTTTGCATTTGTTATTAAAACATGGAGCATGTGCATGTCTGCATACATAAATGCTTCATTCAGACTATTTCCAGGCAGTGAACTAGTGATAGAATGTCCAGTATTCATAAACAGTGCAGAATGCTGTTCAAAAGAGCACAAAGCGTGGTGATGTGTAGAGAGGAGATGATTCAGTGGCACACAATAGACACAATAGGGAGAAAAATGGCACATCACTCAGGGCATGCAAATGACTGCATGATGAAATGGAAATGAGGCTACACATGCAAATAACAGACAACAAATATGCAAATGACAGTATCAAAGATGCCAGAGTGAACAGAAATGCATAAAGCAGGCACAAAGTACCACAGTGATCACCTATTCTGAATGTAAGGAATTGTTGGTGTACTGGATGCTGGAATGTATGTGATAGTTGCAGCAGTATGTTAGTCGCTGTTGCCTGAATCAGTGCCAAAGTGTGGTATGCCATGTTAATACAGACAGCACCTCTAGCACCTAATGTACCATCATTTGTCTGATCAAGACGTGGATCATTTATTTGTGGACAGGTATACCATACAGGAGCATGTTGAATTGTGTTGCCCACCTATAGTATCAAGGTGGATGCATAGATTGTTCATCCTAGTAGACACTCATGTTCAGTGACCTATTGGGAATATGCCAAGAATTTCATAGACATCAGCTTCAATGACCTTATAGTGGTTCTTCAACATCATGCTGTAGTATGAGGAGAATATATGATTCTTAACAACTGCAGATGAGAGAGCTGCCACTGTGTAAGTGTTCTGTAACAGTACCCATATCTGTTAGGGGCTGAGAGTCATTGTCTGTACACACACTTCCGTCAAGGTCAAGCCTGGTCCACAGGGTGTCAGATACATCATTGATGAGGAAGTGTTTGAAGCACAGGATATCATCTATAATGTAAAAAATCAACACAGTCACAAGTCACAGACACAACTCAGTCGAGAATACAAAATTATATAGAATTGATTCACACTGAAAAAAGCCAGATAAAAATGATCTTTTTAAACAATGTCAAGTGCTTTTGTCTCTGACTATTCAGAGACTTTATCAAGGGATGAAAGCACTTGACTTATTGTTTAAAAAGATCATTTTTATCTGGCTTTTTTCAGTGTGAATAAATTCTATATACTTTTATATTATCTGCTGTGTTGTGTCTTGGATCCTGAGCTTTATTTTGTTTGGATCATCAATAATTTGCCTGTGTACCACCCAGGCAGTTCCCATGACTCACATCTGATATATAGTTGAAATGTACCAATGTTTTATAGGGGTGACTTTCTACAACATCATCTACAGTGTTTGGTACGTGCACATGAAGTTAGGTATAGAACCCACTATATACAGTTAATGTGCAATTAGGTAGCAAACCACGTATAATGGAGTCACTATTATATGTCACTGCAGATACTGGATAAGCATTAAAACCATGGATGATGAATGCCATCTTAAGCCAGAAAATCACAGAAGAGATGGCACACAATGCTGCACATATAGTGACATGCATCATTGTAATGCAGGTAATTATCTGCTTAATGGGTATTTCCATTGTCTAGCTGCATTTGGTGGTTATTACTGCATTCACCTAAACACAGTTGGATACCAGCATTGTACATAACAATGAATAGTGCACTTGTGTGACAACTGTTTGAGCAGCAGGTAACAATGTAGGCAGGGCCTGCCAAACGTTTTGGGGAAATGACTGATGAGCAGTACAGCTGGGGAAGAACAAGCAGCAGTGGTCCTCCATTCAAGAGAGAGGTGTGTATAATACACTGTGCCACTGGTAAAGGGACAATGTCCGGTTCGCAGTTATGTGAAGTGTTGCAGACTGCATGGAAGAAAATGATGCATGCACTAAGTCATGTTATACAATATGGTACCTGGACTGGACATGCTATGCATTTAGCATTACTTTACCCACTCTCTTTAGCAGGGGAGGTAGAGCTCTGTTTTCATGGTATGCATTAGTGGGTGTGTGGTACAGTAAGAGGTAATAGTGATGCTGGCATATGGACCATTATGATGGCCCTTTGTACAAGGCTAGTGCCTAGCACTAACTTA
The DNA here is from genome assembly GCF_019279795.1 of Protopterus annectens. Lineage (NCBI taxonomy): Eukaryota > Metazoa > Chordata > Ceratodontiformes > Protopteridae > Protopterus > Protopterus annectens. The sequence continues at coordinate 1,921,957,974 of NC_056733.1, read as the reverse complement.
TCAGGACAGTGAGTAATGCACTGGCATCAAACATTCTGGTGATCAGTGCAGGCATTCCTAGGATAGCCTATGGTGGTGCCACATCGACTTACTTATTCAGTAGGAAGGGACAGACAGACTCTTACTATAAGCATATTTGTTGGCTCCCTGCTGTAATTCTGAGACTTGCAAGTGTGAGCCTCAGAATTGCAAAAAAACTAACAATAAATGCAGGAAAACAGTGAATGTTGAACATTGCTATTCCCCTTTAAAGTTGTTTTTTGCAGGTTGGAAAGCCCATCTGCATCTCCTAAATGTATATATACCAACTTCAAGGCCACTATATCTCAGGAAATAGGGAATACTCTTAGAAGTGGCAGTCTTGGACTTAGTATATGTAATACTGCATTTTCACTCATTAAGCCTCGCTATTTCAGAGCTCACAGTTTTGAGTCTCTGAATTTCAAATACCTTTTTTTTCCTTGCTTTCATTTTTGTCTTTATATTTATGGATCCAACGTTACACTTACTTCTTCCTTTTAGACAGTGGCAGAAGAGGAGAAGAAGAAGAATAATGTGGAGGGATCCCAGGAAGCAGGGCCACCTTTCCTGGCAGTAGTGTTGGTGCATTCCATTTACACTACTGCACTGTGTAGCCTATATAATACCTGTCACATATATGGGTATTAATGTGTTCTCTTTTTTTTTGTGTTCCTTTTGTAAGCCCTGTTGTAGCAGTGACAATAGAAAAAGGGTGGTCTCTTCAGCATGGTACTGAAACGTCAGGGACATCAGATCTAGGTTTTAGCAGGAAATCACCATATTGAAGATGACCTGATGGGCTGAATGCTGGCCTATGTGGCCACAACTCAGGAATGAAATGCAGACTCCTCTCTGATAACAGCCTGGGGAGGCAGGTCCTGTGGTAATCCACCATTAGCTGCATAGACTGGATGCCTGCTTCATGATTATGGAGTGCTTCCAACACTTCTGTTTAAGTCACATAACTTGCAGAGGCTGACATTGTGCCACTTAAGGCATAGCCTGCACATAATGTCAGACACAAAGGTGACTGAAGTCAGTGAAGGTTGGTCACTCGGCTGGTTAGGCAACTGCATGTATCCTTACCCTGTCTTCCATCCATGTAATATTCCACCCTGCATGCCATTCCTTGTTTGTTTTTCAGTTCTTCTCATCATCAAGGGTCCATCCTTTGTTTGTATCTCTTCTCTGTTATATCTCACCTTTTGTTTCAACATCACTTATGTCTGTGCCTGTGTTTTACGTTTGTTTGTGTGCCAATGCAACCTTCCCTTATTTGTCTATTGCCCCCCCCCCAACTTTTCCCATGATCTTCTTCAGCTTTCAATATCATACTATATGAAAAATGGTAGTCTTTCCTACAAAAAAGTGCCTGCCTTCTGCCTTATATATTCCTTATGGTTACCCTTATGGTTTCTCCCCTGCTTGCTATTCCCCCATTTCTAACTTTCCTCTCCCCCACTTTCCTTTTCATTTGTAATATGAACTGGGTGGTACTTTGCTGTGATGGCCCTACTCAACCTGTCTGCCACTGCACATGTGGCAGCAATGAGACACTTCATTGTAAGCACTCCAGGCATGCACACACTGATAGCGTAACTCATCCACTTAACTTGTCTAATAGCACTTGCCCCTGTAACATGACACCACTAATTTCCTGTGTGCCCTGTTTCACTAAATATCAACACTATGAGACCCCAGATTCATATATAAGCAGCTAAAGGCCATGTCATGCTATGCAATCCAAGAACTTTAGTACTGCAAATTGCTTGCTTATGAAGCTCAGCCAAGGATGCGCCAACAGGAAGGGTCAGAAACTGTCCTTCAAATTTTCCTATTTCACTGTAGCTAAGTAACAGTCACTTCACAATATCAGCCTTATCATTGCAACTATTGGCATAATTTGTTGTCAAAGATTCATTCTTGGGTATTGCCTTCTCATGGATACAAGGTCATGACACACTGCGCGTATCAGTGCTTTATTAGGTGTCCATAGTAATCATTGTACTTGGCTCATAGTTTGTTGCCACTAAATAACTACAGCTGATAAATAAACACATGTATAGCAAAACTCTGTATCAGGAAATATGGCTGACATACTCCAGTAGAAACAAATACAATACATGGATACTGGATATAATACATAAATAAATCTTTTCCCAAGCACAAAACTTTCTGTAGCAGTATAAAATAGAAACAAAAAATCTAGTACAAGTGACAGATTACCAACTTATTGAATGAGTGATCAGTACAGAAGACATATATAAATCACTCATATAGGAAATAACCTTATATACACCTGACCTTCTGATCCTCTATTTCATGGTGCAGCGCATTATACAGCATTATCCACTATGCCGGTGCGCATGTCTATCAAAGCAATTGTTTACTTAAAAATCATCTAAGGGCTCAACAGCATTGTCAGGAATTGCTAGCTATTCCCTTTTGATTCTGCAGACAGCAATGGCATACAGCATTGTTAACTACCTATAGCAACACCATATGTGCAACAAGGTACATGCGGTCACAGTACTCTTCAATACTTCAGTAATAAGCCACTTCTTACAATACTTCAATAGGGAGCTGCTTCTTACATGTTGCTTTAAAAATGCTCTAAGATGTGTTTCTGAGTTACATAAACTATTATAATCCACTTTGTCAAGAAATCATAAAAGGTACATGCAATAGCGATATGACTATAAAACTCAACATACAAATGCAGCAGAAATCTCGCTGCATATATCAAAGCACTGTATTTTGCAATATTTCTTAAAAAAATTCTTTAATAGCTCCCATTATGTAGTGCAAGACTATATAAATATTTCTATGATAATGCCACAGAAATTTCAAAGCACAGAGTTTGACTTCATTCTGTATAGCAACCACATGTGGCTGCATAACCTAAAGTGATTCAAAAAGAATACAGCATCTGAGAGGATAGTCAATGGTATACGAACACGTTAATACCACCAGTGGCTACTGTTGTTCTGATAACTAGCTGCCACAGAGAAGTATCAATTGGAATTAATTAGTAGATCATTTCACTGTTAAAATTATACAGCCATTGAGGAGCACCTAATATAAAGTTAAAAAATAGTCATATGTCAAACAAATAAAAATAAATGCTTAAAATAAATGCAAAAATCACAGAGGATACCTTGGCGAATTAAAAGCAAATAATTAATAAATATATATGATCAAAGGTATGTTAATATTGCTGTGTTTGGTTTGAATTTTGTGCAGAAATGCACAAGTAAAATACTTCCTTATTCCAAAATAAGGGAAAGATGAAAAAAAAGTTTTGTTCTGTACATGGAAACCAAAGCAGTCTTATAGCCTCATACAGAGCTTTTTTCTCAGAAATTTGGAAGGTACTAAATGTAGCAGGCTGTAACATAAGAAGGCTATGAAAGGTATAAAAAGCCTTCAAGTCAGTTATCTGAGTTATGGTGAAAATACAGAGGGCTTTGTAAAGGCGTATTTTAACTTTCATGAAGAAGAAAAGCTTAACTGGGAACATTCTGCATGATCTGCTGTATTGTGTTTGTCTGTGAGGTAGGTTCATAATGTGCATTGCAGTAGAATACACTTGAAATCATGAAAGCAAACAGTCGTGTATACAATGCAGCAAGGTCAAGAAAGGGTGCCGTGACTGCCTGGCAGTTGTTTCCATATGATGAAAGAAGTCTTTCACTACTGCCAACTTCTTAGAATCAGATGTTGGTCTTTCATCGTGTAGTACTCCCGCCTATTTCACCACCCCAGCCTACTTAAGCTAAGAACTTTCAGGACTCACTAGTTAGCAAGATTCATGGCTCGTAGCTGCTTATTTAAACTAGCGTGTTATGCACACTTAGTGTAATGGATTCAACTGTATTTTACTGCTGTCATTTATGTTTGTTCTGTAAGGGACAGTCTTAAAGAACCAGAATTAAAAATCTTGTTTACAGTGAAGGAAATAGCTATCTAATATCATCAGCACAGAAAAAAAACGTCATATAGCTTCCCCTGAGTGATGTGTGTAACAGAGGCATATAGAATGTGAAGAAGACTCTTGAAGCATAAAACTACACTCGAATACCCTCTACTAGTGGAAAGTACTTAATATGAGTGAACATCTTCAGTCTGAAATGGATAGCTATGACTGCTGGAGTCTTAAAAGACATACCGGTGAGCTCTAGGTATTGATTATAAAACTTGTAGAAAACAAGAAGCAACTTCTTCACCAAGGGCTGTTGTTTTCAGACCCTGAAGGAATAATCCAGGTATAATGCTGCCTCCTTAAACTACTTTTTATATTTGCTGTTTCTTTCTGCTTTACCACCTAACTGCCTTTCCCAGATAAAAATGCACTAAACATATTGAGTACAAGCATTATTTTGGCATCCAGGACAGTGGACTGTGGTTTTCCTTCCCTCACACGAAGTGCAGAAACACTAGTCCAACTTTTTTATGGTGTAGTTAGTGGCTTGCCTTTAGCAGTTGTTTTGCAGATGTTATGTCAGATGTTTATTGCATATATTGAAACTATTACAGTTGAACCACAGAGTGTATGAGTGATTGCAGCTGTCAGAATGGCAGAGAAGTTAGTGACGGCTCTAAACCTTACTCCAAACATATTGCTCCAGTGTAGCAAAATAAGCTGTTTCATCTGTTGGCAAAAAAAAAAAAAAAAACTTTTTAGACATCCAAAAGCAATGAAACAGAATGAGAAGGAATTGCATATGAGGGTTCACTTATGAAGATATAAGAATGTTTCAAAATCTGTCCAGCAAAATATACTTTATGTAGGATTTATTGATTGATTGATTGATTGATTTATTGATTTTTACATTTGTTAGCCACATAGGTGGGCACACATGGTTCGACCATGACATAAACACAAGGTGTTTGCATTTAAATTTGAGCATACAAGGAAAGAAGAAACACAGAGCAGTAGAATTCGTAGTTAGTGTAAATTATAACAGTTTTTATTATGTGCAGTATTGTTTGCAACAGTTCAGAATGTAACAGTTTCATATAAAAATAGTGCAATTGAGTTATAAAAGTAGTGTAGTGCTACAGCTTTATAATGTACAGAGTAGAAAATGCCTGCAAAAATACAGTTGTAACAATTAACAATGACTGTTTTCAATTCCTACTTACTCTAATGAGATGTCACATCATGTTTAAATGTAGTAAAAACAAATTTATGTACTTAGGATAAGCTCTTCATTTTCAAAAAAGGGGTTAGATTACTTATTATAGGACATATTCACCTAATAGGATGATTATAGGTGTACTTTCTGACAAAGATTCACCTGTTTCTCAGATGCCCTGCCCATGGAGGGTTGTTTCCCAGCTCTGCAGTTGTAAACAGCATTACCAAGCATATAGCTACCTTTGGTTGCACAGTACTATACCAAGGTTAGGAAAGTAAGCAAGGAGACATGTTGGCTCACATAGGGTTACTCTATAGGCTATCATAATGTATTACTTTTTTCTATTTTTAAATCAGTCCTTTCATAGAGTTTTTGCTGCAAAAGGAACACATTCTTATGTTATGTTTTGACTGGCCTGCATGTAAAAAATCTTTGCTGTTGTATTTTCTGGGCATAGTGAATATAATTGGGTTCAGTACAGGAGGTCAAGTCCCAAGCCCACAAAACCATTGTTTCAAAGCCAGGGACTCCTTGTGATTCAGCAGGGCTGATGCACGTTCTTATATTTAAACATGAGTTTGGGCAATCAGTGAATGGGGTTTTAGGATTAGGGTGTTTGGGCAATCAGTGAATGGGGTTTTAAGGATTAGGGACCAGGAAGGTATTTTATAGCTACAGAGTAGGGAGAGAGTTTTAGGGCTAGGGAACATTAAGAGATTTTTAGGTTTAAGGGGGAAGAAAAAATCTAGGTTAATGGAGAGTAGGACTTTTAGGTTTAGGGAGTGTGAACAGAGTTTTAGAGTTAGGGATGAATTGGGGATATAAGTTTAGGAAGGGTTGGAGTTTTAGGTTTAGGGAGTGATTGGGGACTTTAGGATTGGGGACAAGTGGAGGTTTAGGATAAGGTATCAAGGAGTTGGGTTGGGAACTGGGTTGGAGTTTTAGGTTTAAGGTTTAGGTTCTAGTAGACATATGCAGTGTATAGGATTGGGTGTTGGGAACTTGGTCTAGTTAGAGTCAGAGCATGTGCTTTTTTGAGAAAGCGGCAGCAAGCAAGTGTACTTCTGAGCTACTATCACATTAGTACCTGCAGTAGCCTGGTAACCTACATGACTTATTTTTTGTCAAACCCTAGTTACATGACTAAAATCAGGTCATAAACCATAACCTTGCACAGCTAGAGATAATTTGTTATTCTGGTAAACATAAAAAGGAAGTAAGCCAATTCAGTCCAACTAAATAACTTGGTTAGGTCACTAAAATTTGTTTATGAACATTACTTACTGCACAGTTTTGAGTTTCTCTGTCTTTAACATAAGGAAAATTCTCACATGACATGTAGTAATCCAGATGCTTGATATACTTTGCCAGAACTACATCTGTTTTTGTTGATACCAATCACATTTCTCAGGTTTCCTTAAGTGCTTTAGAAGATTCTTTCAGTAAAACATCGCAGTTACACTTTTTCATTCTTTGCTGATAATAAAAGTAAAACAGTTTTGATAATTCATTGCTAATTTAAATAGTGTTATTTTTTATTTCCAGTCATGTATAGATGTCAAGTGGCAGCTATCTAGCTGAACATCAATGAAGCAATGTTATTTTGCATGTTTAGTCCTTTTTTTATAGAAATTATTGAAGATGTTTCAGACAATTTTGATGTACACAAACATTCTACAGTCACCACTTGTATTTAAATAATGTGTGCATTTGGCAAAATTGTTTATATTACATCATGACCGGTCAGCAATGTAAACAAACCACACAAAAGAGAGAACAAAGATGAGTCACTGCAGCCAGTGCCATAGTGAGAAGGGATAAAGCCCTAACCATGGCCTAGGTGAACCAGGTTTGATTAGTAGCAGGCATCTGAGGTTCTGAGGTGTTCACAGGGGGGGTGCACCCATCCATGGGGAAGGTTCATCTAAGTGTTTTCTGTTGGGAGGGTGGTCTGTAGAGGGTAGTGGTCCTCAGACATAACAGTCATAGATGAATCTAGAAAAGGGATAATGCTAATCCCCATGGCAGTGAGGATGATATGTAGTCCCAGGATTACTTAATGATTCTGAATGGCACCAACTATCATGGATTAAGTCCAGGAGCAATTAGGAGGAGGAAGGAGACCTGCTGCAGGATGGGGGTACCAGAACAAGCTGAAGGTTGTGATGGAAAAAAAATGAGTGACTGCATGAATGCATGACACATGAAATCAGTGAATCACAAAATAATGAAATTTCTCTTCCACTATTAGTAGACTCCAGCTACAAAACTCAATCATAGTCTAAATAAAGGCACTATTAGGAAAATAGTTTTTAGTAACATAATGTGTAGAGTTAGGGTTATGGGCAAGGGTAGGTTGAGGGTTAGAACTAGATTTGTGTTTTTTTATATAGCTATAGTAGTGAGAGTTTGGGGACCCCAAAACAGGGTGCAAGGCAGGTTGCTACCCTGAAAAAAAATGTTTCTTAATTTCTGCTTCATTTGCTGTGCTATTCTAGCGTTTCTTTCCATCACCTGGTCTATCTGCTTCTTCTACTACTGGTGGACTACCTCCATTCTAAGGTCAGGCTGGTGCAGTACCTAAGGGTGTCCTGGAGGGTCATGCTTTTGAATGCTTTTTTTTTTTATTTATGACCTATTCTTGATATCCCTCCCTCCCAGGCATCCACCTGTTACATTTGATGGCTATTCCTCTCTAAGAGCCATGCCTTCCCATAGGGAATGGACAGATGAATGCCTTCACTTATGTATAAATAAATATATATACAAAGACAAAATGATCAGTTTTAACAATTGGCTTAATCACTGGTGTCATTCTAGGGGGATCCAATGTCTGTCAGCCTGGGATGACATGCTGGACAAGCCGCGTTGCTTCGCAAGGGACGGCTTGCACCTGTCAACACTGGGCTTCCGGATACTGGCCAAGGCTCTTGCCACCCTCATAGTGCCTTTTTTAGGCAATGCTCAAAAGACAAATCAACCCCCGTAATAAACAAAAATGGAAAAAAAATTAAGGGTAATGCTGCTCAATGCCAGAAGTCTAAATCTCAAGATGCAGGCACTCGAAGCACTTCTCAGTATGGAGAACATCGATGTCTGTGCAGTAACTGAAACCTGGTTCAAGGCTCCTGAAAGCACTCCAGCACTACCAGGCTATACCTCATATCATGCTTTTCGGCCTCAAGTTCCAGGCAGAACCACAAAGGGAGGGGGAGTGTCCATTTTCATAAAGGACACCTACACCTCTCGATTGGTGGCTACCCAAGAAGCATCAGAAACCATACAAGTTTTACTCACCATAGGCAAAACTGCCATACAACTGGTTGCATGTTATAGAACACCCTCCCAATCCCAGGAATCCCATCAAGCATTCCTGAAGACACTGGAGGATATGAATGTCACACCAAACACCATCATATTGGGTGACTTCAACTACCTCAACATAGACTGGGCCCACTATTCCAGCCCTAACACCCTCGCCCAAATATTCCTAGAATTCATTAACTCAAATGCTATGGAGCAACTGGTCACTTCTCCTACGAGGGGAGATAATATACTTGACCTGGTTATCACAAACATGGGGCCCAAATGCTCTGCACCGGATGTAAACCCCTCACTAGTAAGATCTGACCATAAATTGATCACGTTGGATGTACATATCCCACCCCCACCCCCAGAACAAAAGACTACAGTAAAAAACTTTTCAAAAGCTGACTTTACGCTCCTTAAGTCAGAAATGGTATCCTTTAAGCCTACTGTGTTAATGGAAACCACTTCCCAAAATGCTGAATCCTACACAAAAGCCTTCTACGGACATCTCCATGAATGCATGGATCAAGCAATCCCAACTAAAACCAAAACCCTCTCCACCAAGGGAAAATGCCCAGTTTGGTGGACCCTGGCTATAAACAAACTGTACAACAAAAGAAGGAAGCTACTGCAGGACAAAGCCAATTCCCACAAGGGAAAGGCTTCCCTGATTAGCACAAGTAAAAAACTAAGTTCTCTCATAAAAACATCTAAAGCCAACTTTGAGAGAAAGATTGCCAAGGATACCAAGGACAATCACAAGGCCTTCTTCAATTATGTCAGAACCTTGGGAGGAAACTCTCAGATATGCTCTGAGTTGGTACACAATGGCAAAAAATTCACTGACCCTACTGACATTGCCAATATTCTGGCAGATAGGTTCAGTGCAAATTTCTCCCCTCCCTCACCCCCGAAAGGTGAAATAATTATCTCTGCTGAATGTAACCTACCTGTCATCTCAGGCGTACAGGTTAAATCAGCACTCAACAAAGCAAAAAAACACAGCATCTATGGGACCTGATGGTATCCCCGGTTGCGTGTTACGTGAACTTCAAGATGAACTAAACCCGCACCTAAAAACGCTATTCAATCTTAGCCTCACTACAGGATATGTACCAGAACACTGATGCACAGCAACAGTGGTCCCACTCCACAAAGGGGGAAATTCCACAGACCCTGGAAACTACCGACCCATAAGTCTGACCAGCCTGGTCTGCAAGGCTATGGAAAGAATCATCATGGAACTCATAAATGGCGACATTGGGGATCTGCAGACCCTTGATCCCACCCAGTTCGGTTTTGTAAAAGGCAGATCCTGCCTCTTAAACCTGGTTGAATTCTTCGAGTCAGTCACTAGTGCCATCGACGAGGGCAAGGCTGTCCATACTGCCTACTTGGACTTGGCTAAAGCCTTTGACACAATACCACACTCTGGCATCATAGACAAGCTCAGCAGCCTAAATGTAAATCCATATGTCACAAGATGGGTAGCAAACTGGCTAAAAAACAGAACCCATAAGGTCAAAATTGCTGGAGCCATGTCAGACTCAAAACCAGTCACGAGTGGTGTCCCACAGGGCTCAGTCCTGGGACCGCTCTTATTCGGCATTTACTTCTCAGATGTGAAAGCAAATATGGGAGGATTATGGCTGATGAAGTTTGCAGATGACTGCAAACTGGGTGTCATAGTCGATTCACCTGCTGACACACACATCCTACAGAAAGGTCTCACTGAAACGGACAACTGGTGCCGAAATCATGGCCTCAAACTTAACGCCAAAAAATGCATAGTCATCCCCTTTGGGAAAAACAAAGTACCCACAAATTATCACATAGACAATAACCCATTGAGTACGGAAAAACCTGGGGACTCAAGTTGATAGTGACCTCTCCTTTGACAACCATCTTGCCAAAGTGGTCAGAAAGACTTTCTACCTTGCCCATCTCATCATGAAGGGATTCTCATCCAGATCAAAGGAGGTCATTGCACCTCTATATTCCTCCCTTATCAGGCCCATGATTGAATATAACGCTCCATTTGGGATGTACCTCACCCGGCACATACAACAACTGGAAAGACCCCAGAAGTACCTCACCAAGAGGATCATGGGACTCAAACATATGCCTTATCCAGCTAGATTAAAGAAACTCCAGCTCTATTCAGTAGCATACCGCCTGCTCAGAGGTGATTTGTGCCTAACATATAAGGCCGTGTCCAACCATGAACTGATGGACATGCTCCATCTTAAAAAATCTAGATCCACCAGAACCACGCGAGCTAAGGATTTCAACCTCTGCACAAATATAAATAAGACATGCTGGAGGGATAGATTCATAACACAGAGGTTACCAGTACTCTGGAATAAAATCCCAGTTCATGTGAGATAGAGCCCTTCATTGGCACTGTTCAAGAAAAATCTTGATGCATGGATGGGAGATCATAAGTTTACCCCGGGAGTCACCTCAGTGTCACTACTAGACAGAGGTATAGTATACTAAATAATGGGGTCCCACATGTGTCACTACTAGAGAGGCGCAGCTATATAATACGGGGTGGCGAAAGCCACATCACTATTGGCTAGGCTTGTAAATGCCCCAGGGCAGACAGCCTAGTACACTACTATGAAACTACCATGAAACTACTATATATATATATATATATATATATATATATATATATATATATATATATATATATATATATGGCTATAGTTGACAAGAGTGAACACTCACATGAGCAAACACTTTTTACTATTGTAAAAAAAACAAATGCTAGCAGCCTTTTGCAGTGGATTGTTCTGCAGTGGGGTAAGGGAATTGCCCTTACCCCACTGTTGTGTGATCTCGGAGTTAGTATACAGAATTAGCAAGGGGGGTTCAGCCCCTCCCATGGGGGAAGTACAAGAGGGCTTGCTCCCCTGCTAAAATATTTTTGTTATTTTGATGTTTGATCATTTTACAATTCAATGTAAAATGATCGCTTTGTCTGTGTTGGTACAAATTTGGATGTTGTAGATGGTAAATATGTGTTATATGACTTGTCAGTTTTTGGCAGTTATTTATCAGGTTGGAGAGGGAAATATTGGATTATGTTGTGACTGTTAGTGAGTAGTCAGCTGTGTTTTTCTTGAGCCATCATTGTAAGTTTGTAGAATCACATTTACGTGAATTGTGATACATATATTTTAAATGATTTTTATAGGAAAATCTAATTTAGTGTCCAAGAAAATATTCACTTTACTCCAAAGTATTGTGACCCAGAGTTAGATAAAGTAATCAGGGATGTGGAGGATAGCCCCTCATATTGGGGTTGCAGGGGTTGCAGTCCAAATAAAAAATACTTCAGATTCTTTGTACATTTTTACGTTTTTATTGTTTACTTGTGTCTTACAGAATATTTGTAACTAAAATTATCTATGTGATAGGAAATTTCGGGTGAAAACTATCCTTTATAGAGATTTTTCTACAGGGCACATTGTTGTGTCCCCCTACATTTTAATGTATTTCTGTCTACTTTTCCAGTGAGTGAGGGAATCTGGATGTGTAAGTTTGAAGATTACATAGAAAGAGGCAAATTCTAACAAACATTGAAGAACATACAAAATACAACACAATCTGGACAGTGACTTTGACTGATAGAAAAGTAATTTTGTTAGGTTTAATGCTACAAAGTGCCATATTTTGCACTTTGAGGAGGGGAAGGTACATTCCAAGGTGGCAAGACATTCCCCTGTTGTATATTTGGTTGGGGACAGATGGCTGAAGTGACATTTAACTGCAGAGACATATGGTTGTTGCAAATATCTGGCGTGCAAATAGAAGCATGCATTGCCATGCTCGTAGCTTTAACAAACAAATGCATGTGAGCAGGGGAAGTAATGTGTGTTGTGCTTTGTGCACAGTATATGCTTATGCAAATACAACATGTAGAAGGAAATCATACATGTTACTCAAGCTCCTGTATGTGTTTTAGGTAATGCTCCCTTGATCCTGTGAGGGGATGATGAACCAAACACTCCATTAATAAAAACACTTCATTTTGTGTTCTGCAATTTTACTGCCACTGACAAGCCAACTGGTCATCCTGCTGCTAATTCCTGCCATACTGACTGCTACCTCAAGGTGCTTTGGGGTCCATAGAAATCATCCTCCACACCTTGTGGATTTGGTTATTGAGATTGTAGGCATGGTACTGTGTGCTTCTCTTTGCCCACATGGAATTTGGAACAGCCATATCTCTGTGATGCTGAATGTCACTTCAGCCATGTGTCCCCAACCAGATGTACTGCAGGGAAATGTCTGGCTGCCTAGAAGCCTGAACGCCTTTAAATGTTACAGTCACAATGTGATTACGTCCTTAAGTGGCACAACACAGATTTGGTTATGTCTTTAAATGTTGCAACAGTGATCGGTTAGTTGTAGCAATAGGAATCACGTTTAACACTCATGATTTTAACACTAGGAGTAAAATACTACATGGCAATACTTTCAAATGTTGAAAGTAAAATTCTGAGAAGCAGCTTCCTGTGTAGCACTGGAAGCTTCTGGAACAGACTTCCATAACCAATGAAACAAGCCACAGATGTTACATTCAAAGCACTGGGTGATTATTGTAGTCCATGACTCGAGTTGAACAGTAACAAGCTTCTAGATAGTCTAATATAAGGCCATGAGCCTATTTATCTCAAATAAATTATAACTGTTGTACAATGGAAAAAATACTGTTTCAACCAGCTGAACAGCTGACTAAATTAAATTTCAGCGATGTAAATTTAATGCATCATGATTCAACCAAATGTGATTATTTCAACAGACATGATATCCACTGCTCTGGATAACGTATTGACGTCTCTTGCATTTTCTTTTCTTCTACTGCATCTTCTTGTATTGTTGGTGCAGCTGCAAATAACCACACGATTTGGAGGCCTGGGACACAGTTGATATCAACAGATACCACTGGCAGATTAGCCAGATGAGAGTGGTGTCAAAGCTCTGATGTCTCTTGAAGAGCTTGCATGGAAACCACAGAGACAAACACAGGGCTGGGATCAGTCTCCAGTGGCCTGTCCTTTAATGAAATGTGGAAGATATTAAAACACACAATGATGGTTGACATGAAGAGAGGCAGTGACACTGTTCATATGAGCTACAGTGGACCCTCCAGTTTTCTGTCTGCTACAGCTTTTGTTTGGTGCATACCATTTAAATAAGATGAGACTTAAAGGTGCAAACATTAGGTTGTTTATACATTCTGGAGGGAAGAAATGTTTGATGCTAGTTTTGAAATGAGGGGGGTCCATAAAAGAAAGATCAGTGTGCTAATGCTTCTCTGAAGCTGTCCCCTAAGCCACATCTCCCCTTCACTCACTTCAATAGGCAGACCATCACCATGAACTCCGTAGCAACTACCATTCCTCATTCGTTCTCTTTCAACTTTCATCCCAGTCAATGCCCCTATACCTTCCACTAACACCCATTCTATTCCCCCTTTCCCCTGTTGGTTCACTCTACACAACATAAATATCCTTTCCTCCCACCACTGTACTCCTGCATTAGTTCTTTATTGTCATTCTATCCTTTTCATACTCTCCATTTGCTACTTCTCCTGATTTTCCTCAGCTACTTATTTCATAATTCCTGTTTGCCTATATTTAAGTACTACTAACAGAGGTTATGGGGGGGGGGTTGGATGAATATACTGAGTTTGCAACAATGGAAAGAAAACATGCCATCAGTGAATTTGTGAGAACAATACATGAAATCTTGTGTATTTTTACATTTTTTACCTCTGTTTCCATTTGTATTTGTCTGCTATCTGTGCAAACAGCTAAGCTGTAAAGTCATCATGCATGTATGTTTTGAATGTACATGCAGAATGTATGCAGTCATATATGCATTATAACTGCATTCATCATTTAAAAAAAAACAAAAAAACAAGTAATCTCCGTTGTATCCCGGAAATCTCAAACAACCCACTAAACAAGTATAGCGGGTCAAAAACAAAACAGTGTAAGAAACTTCTCTGTGTGGAAGATTTTCAGTCCATATATCTCTAGTTAATCACTGTATATTAATCAGATCAGACAATAGTAGCAGAAGTAGTGAACTTAAACTCTCATGCAGTCATCTAATCTTTGTTAGAATATTTGAAGCTCAGCTGTGTCTGAAATGACTCCTTCGGTATTAGAATACAACCCCAGTTAGTTCACCTTTCTTTTAATGTTAATGTAGTTGTACATTTGCCAAATGTTACTTTGCATACAGAGGGGAAGCAGAGGACAATGTACTCTGTTTAAGTGCCAGTCAGAGTTATCACTGGTTGGCTAGTGCCCCCCCCCCCGACCCCTGTACAGTTTAAGTGCTGCTCAGGCACATATATACAGTTATCCCTGGTAACTAGTGGTTCCAACAACCTCCGCTCCTTGTTCTGTTTAAGTAACAGTCATGAATGCCTGTAAAGAGCTTTCACCTAGTGGATCCCCCCCCACTCAATGTTGCATTCTTTACTCGTAAAACTAGGTTTGCATAGAGGTATGATAGCCACCCCAACCCAGCAGCACACACAAACACACACACACACACACACACACACACACACACACACACACACACACACACACACACACACACACACACACACACAGTCACACATACACATGCTGCTCCTTGCAAACGTTCACACACTTCCTAAAGTTATCTTATCACCAGACTTTCCTAGCAGTTACCTCTGTTTTGATGGATGAAAGTGGTCTTTTGGCCCTGTTCACTATTTCAAGGTGCAAGGAACAGTCATGCTAATCTACATGACTGATTGATTCACATAGCTGTTAGCATATGTCTCTCCCATGGACTGCTTTGTTAGTATCTAGCATGACTGTGGAGACAGCCCATCATGATGCTTCGTGCAAAAGCATTGCTATAGGGTTGTCTATGAATTCACAAATGTTACCTCAAAGTGTTCATAATATTGTGTACACCTCACAGAAGAGTTATTATTTCTGCTCTGTATCTGCCCTAGTTGAGATGCAAAACACATTGCAATGAAAATATTTAAAGCTCAGTACAATGCCAACATAGAATATCATAATAACAGAAACTCAGAGCCAGATTTACAAAAGCTTGCACGGAGTTGTAGAGTAGAGTAATATGTCAAACAGGGAATATGTCTGCCGTGCTATCCAGGAACAGCCGGCAGGGACATGCACGAGAGCTGCTAAAGCTACTCTTGCACGGACAGCATCATGGTATGCAAATTATCTTATTTGCTGCTGAAAGCTCTGCAAATGAGGTAAATTTGCAATCCAGGAAACATTAACCTGTCCGTGGAAGATTAGTGTTATCTGCAGAAATGTACTCCGTTGGTAACAGAGTACCGTTCTGCAAATAGCTAAACAGAGATATGACAGCTCCAAATAAAGGATGCATACAGTTGAGGAAGCATGCCAATGGCCAAATATAAGGCCATTGGCATTTATAAATGTTTAAAATGATTAAAATCTAACTTTTTTCTCCCCGATCTCCGATGTTTAAGCATAGCGCAGCACCGCGCAAACGTGTGGCACTTTAAAAACAAGAAAATAATTTAAAAATAGCCACAAATAGCCATTTTCACTAAAAAGCTTATCCTGCCATGCAGGTGAATGGCAGGCTGAAGACAACATGGCCACTGAGTACTGGTTGCTAAGGGGGGGAAGCTCAGTGTGAGAGATGTAACCATGCATTAGTAGGCAATCCCATGCAAATGAGGATAAGGATAGTGAATCCCAAATTTCCCCAGCATGTGAGCCATGTCCCAAGAGTGTAAGTGTAGGAGTAGCTGAGTAGTAGAGTAGAATATAGGTGACATCATGAGGGGGTATGTCAGAAAGGCTGTAAGCTAATTGGAGCACAGTGTCTTGTGTTTTCCCTGAGTTGCTCAGGATTGCAAGAGGTGTGTCTACAGTTGTCCTATTTGAAAACCAGAAACCAAAGATGCACACTGTGAAAATAACCGACATTTCTTGCAAACATGCACACAGTGTGTGCGCTCATGTGCGCATGTATGCGTGCATGTGCGCTTATTTGCGTGGCACTGCCCTGGGCAGAAACAGAAAGGGAAAAGGAAGGAAAAGAAGTAGTAGGAAGTTAACCAAGGAGAACTAGCAGAGCTGCCAGGTTAAATATATCAGAATCAGCCAATTACACAAGCAGCAGACTAGCCCAGCTCAGCCCAGCCCAGCACTTTAAACTCTGCAAACAGTATTCTCCCCTGTTTTTTCCCAAGAAATCTGCAGCACTGCAGTATACAAAGAGGGAAAGCTTAAAAAGCTTAAGTCAGACAAAATGTTAGGGGCTGCTCTTGCTATCATAAACCAACATGTGCAAGGTGCTGAGGGTGGTGATGTTGTGAATGCTGCTGAGCAACCCACAGTGAGGAGACGGAGAAGAGTGTACAGATGCAGGGTAACCTACCAGGGGCTACATGAGCTGGAGATAGTAGACCGCTATATGGCGGACAGAGATCTCCAGCAGCAAATTGTTGAGCTGTGCAGGCCACGCCTCACACACAGAACCAACAGAGGGGAACCCATCCCAGTGGATACCAAGGTATGTGTTGGCCTAAGAATGCTAGCTACAGGTACCTTCCAGAGACCAACTAGTGATATGATGGGGATTTCACAGGCATCAGCATCCAGGGTACTGCACCAGTTCCTGGATGCCATGTCAGCACATGTCAGTGACCACGTATATTTCCGCAATTCCCATGAGGCATTTTTCACCAAATAGCAGAATACCCTGAGGTAGTGGGTGCAATAGACTGCACGCACATACACATCAAAGCACCACCCAGTGAGCGGGTTAGGGTCTACATCAACCGCAAGGGTTTCCCCTCCATCAACTGCCAGGTCATGTGCGATGCCCAGGGCATAATAATGAATGTGTGTGCTGGCTGTCCTGGAAGCTATCACGATTCCCACATCTAGCATCTGACGCAGCTGTACCAGATATTTGCTAATGGGGACATCCCACACGGTTACCTAGTGTGGGATGCTGGATACGCACTGGAGCCATGGCTGATGACACCCATCAGAAATGCACACACACCTGAACAAGAACTCCATAATGAGGCACACGCACAAACAAGAAACATAATTGTGCATGTGTTTGGGATACTCAAGTCACGGTTCCGGTGCCTGGACACATCTGGTGGAGCCTTGCAGTACTCACCAACTACATGTACCCAAATTGTCATGGTATGTGCCATGCTACACAATATGATCCTGCGGAAACAGCTGCAGCAGGAACAGCATGGGGCAGGGCCAAACAGCCCTCCACCATTTCCAAGGCCTGCACAGGCACAGCATGATTCGGAGGAAGAACAACCTGAGCCTGCCCCAGTAGGCAGAAGGAGGTGTGCCCAGTATACCCTGGCCTTGGCAAAGAGGCAAAGCATAGCACATACACTGACTCACTAGGAACCCTGGAAATGACACCTCTCTCTGACTCACACATACAGTAAAAGGGATGCCTAATTTGACACTACCTGTTTTCAAACATGTATAGGGAGTGTACTATGTGCATCTGACATAGGCAGCCCTGCAGCACCACCTGAGGCATGAGTGCCCTATTTTAAGCAATATAAAGCACTGCTAAGCACATTTAACAGTATTGAGCATATTTAAATATAATTGTGCGTAGCTGCGCACCGCACTAACTAGCGCAACGTTGGGCAACGTTGGGCAAAGTCGTCAAAATAGGCAAAGTCGAGCAAAGTCGGGTTAACAAATGTAAAATAAATAAAAATAAAATAAATAAACAAGCTCACACCTGCTTTACTGTTCCTTAACCAGTCAGGTCTGCTCAGCAGGAAAATAAAAATCAGTGACAGGGCTCGAACTCAGGATACTGTGCACTATAGTCTCAGTACTGAACCACTAAGCCATGACAGCATTTCACTGGCACAGACACAACTTAAGTCACTCACACATACTAGTTGTGGGGGTCACATACCTAACAGTCACAGCCAGCAGGACAATTGTAGACAAACACAAACAAATGCTGTATCATGCACTCTGAAGAGACATATGAGTAACCTCCCCCTAGGCCTATGCAGACAGATAACAGCAGGCCAGGCAGTGTGATGTGGGTTGGGTAGGCTATGAAGTCACAAACTAATATATGTGTAATTGGAAGCTAAGGTCTGTAGTACAGTAGTATGCCTCAAGCCAGTACGGTAGGCAACAGTACATACCAAAATGGAGTACCTGGCATAGCAGTGCAGGCCTAACAAATGTGTATAAGTGTCAGGTGTACCCCTCATCCTATCTACACCCACAGTAACAATCAGGTGTACCCCCCAGGTAGAAATGTACAAATAATAGCTGTCCCCCCTGTATGTAGAAATGTTGATAAGTCTCTGCAAATTGACACATGGAAGCCCTGCAGGCACAGCATGCTTCCTGTCAATGTAAGGTTACAAAGGTGAGCCCTGAAGTAAAAACCAACTTGATTTTTCACACACATATAGTATATATGCCCATAGTGGGCATGCTCACACACACACAAACAAATTTAGCAATTTTCAGTCAGCAGCATACTGAAAGTCATACTGGGCATGCTCACACACTTAAATAAATGAAGCAAATGTCAGTCATCAGTATACTGAAAGGTCATACTGGGCATGCTCACATACTTAGGCCATGTCTGAGTACAGCAGTAGGCCACACATATCTGGCAGTTGCAGTTATTACTCCAGACACTTGTTACTATTCACCAATCCTGCCTTGCACACACAGTGATATAAAAACAGACCCATATAATATATTGGACCCCTGTCATAATCAAACTATGTACTACAAGTACTTAAGTTGTTCAAAGAAAGTGAAAATCCAAAGAAGATCAATAAATCTCCAATCAGTATCATCAAGAAACAATTAGCACTCCTAACATTATCCAAGCCATGTTCTGGCAAAAATATTGCCAAAGAGTACATAGAGAACCATGAAGCTTTCTTTCGCTATGTCATAAATATCAATGTAAACTCATATATGTTCTGAGTCAGTGTAAAGTGTAAATGAATACATGTACATGAATGACATTGCCAACATCTTGTCAGACAGGTTCATACAATATTTACCCTCCTCTCACTGACAAAAGGGCCCATTACCATACCTGGAGAGTGTGAAAACCCAGAAATCACATATACAATGGTTAAACAGCTCTTTCCAAACCTAAAAACACGGCATCTATGGGATGACATGGTTTTCTTAGCTGTGTCATATGTGAACTCCAAAACAAACAGATCCTGCACCTGAACAGTCTGTTGAGACTCACCCTCTGTACAGGATATTAAACTGTTGAATAGGTTACAGCAATGTTTGGCACACTCCACAAGTGTTGGTGCACAACAGACCATGGGAACTATTGTTTTATAAGCCTAATAAGCCTGATCTGCAAGGCCATGGAGTCCATCATTATGGAATTCATAAACAGAGCTATTGGGAGCCTACAAACACCCAACCCTACCCATTTTGGTTTGGTCAGGGGCAGATCATGGTTCCTCAACCTGCTAGACAGTTTTCAAGGCAGTCACCCAGGACATACATCAATGACATGAGCTCCACATGGCCTACATAGACCTTGAAAAGCCCTTTTCCAACATCCCACACACATGTATCCACAAAATCAACAACCTGTGCATAAACACGTATGTCTTCTGATGGATTGCCAACTGGGGCACAGATAGATCCCACAAGGTAAAAATTGTGGTCTCCTGTTCAAGCTGGTAAAAACTGCTGTCTTCCATGGCTCAGTCCTGGGATCCCTCCTGTCTGGTGTATACTTTTCAAAAATACAGTCAAACACATGAGGGCTATGTTTAGCAAAGTTTGTGGATGACTGCAAAAAGGTTGTCATAATTGATGTTTGGGACAACAGAGACATCCTTACAAAGGGTCTCAGTCAGACAGATGTGGTGTCAAAATTATGGCCTCGAGCTACAGTCATACAAATACCACATAGGTGCCAACACCCTAAATATGGAGGTAATAATAAGGGATCTATGGACGCATGTGGATAGTCATCTCTACTTCCAGAAACACATTCACAAAGTGGTTAGAAAATCATGCTATGTGTTCCCACAAATTGCCAAGGTCTTTGCATGTAGGTCAAAGGAGGTTCCCTCTACTCATCAGTCATCAGACCCATCAGAGAGTATCATGGCACACTTGCGATGAATCTGACTAGGCACCTTCAGGAGCTGGAAAGACCAGTGAAGTACCTCAACAAGAGTATTACTGGCCTCAAACAGTTGTCCCATGCAACAAGACTGAATTTAACTCAATCTGTACTCTGTTGCATACTGACTACTCAGGCGATCACTGCCTAACAGACAGGTCCATGTCCAATGCAGAACTGATGTACATGCGCTATCTGAAGTAAACCCAAGCTCACTGTGGCACATGCTCTAGGGATATCATCATCACAACAATAAATAGAACATGTTGGAGGGATACATTACTAACTCATGAACTTCCCTTGCTTTGGAACAGGCTCTCAACCTACATTAAGCTGAGTCCCTAACTGACACTCTTCCAGAGGAGCCTTAATGAGTGTATGTGAAACTGAACTGTCACACCATGGATCACTTTATCAGCTCTACTACACAGAGGCCTAGGTAACTAACCTCATGTTTGGTGATAGCTGCACACTCTGGCCGTACTAATATATGCCTTCAGGCAGATAGCCTATATATATATATATATATATATATATATATATATATATATATATATATATGTATATATATATATATATATATATATAGGGGGAACATAGTATAATAAGCCAAAGATGGATGGGCAGAGATGTGTTTAAGGGGGTGACCATGACAGGGAGCCATCCAGGACTGTCCCACCCAGCACACATCCCAATGGCACAAAAGACATGAGGTGCACATTTCACCCACTGTACATAACAGCCACCAGTATCTGTAAGCATTACAGTGTATGTGGTCCATGTGCCTGCTGTACAACATGACTGTACAATGAAGTACACATCTACTATTTGTAGACATGTACCTGTCACATAGGTTCATAGGTATGTAGTAGACTATCTTCACAAAGGCATATCTTAGCCTAGGCAAGTTGTGCAGCTTTCACTACCCCATTGGGTAGTCTCTCAAGCCCTAGTTCTAATAGTTACCACCCTAAGCCCCTTTCTAGTGGGACTGCTGATGTGATGCCTGGCATGAATTGTCTGTTTCCCATCCACTCATCAAGGTTCCTATTGAAGAGTGTCAGTGAGGGGTTCTGTCTGATGTACATTGGGACTCTGTTCCACAATAAGGCAAGTGTCTGTGATGGTACTCTGTCCCACCAGCATGTTGTATTCATTGTTGTGACATGGTTCATATCCCTGGAGTGTGTAGTGTGACTCAATTTTGTTATCCATAGATGGAGCATGTTCAACAGTTATGTGTTGGACATGGCTCTGTATGTTAGGCAGAGTGTGCCTCTGAGTAGGCGGTACGCAACAGAGAACAGATTTAGTTTTACCAGTTGTGTTGCATAACACAACTGTTTGAGGCCAGTAATCATCTTGGTGAGGTACCTCTGTGGTCTCTACAGCTGCTGGATATGCTTAGTTGAGTACATTCAAAATGGTGCATTGTACTCAATGATGGGTCTGATGACTTAAGAGTAGAGGGCCACCACTACCTCTTTTGATCCTTCTGCAAACCCTTTGTTGATTAGGTGGGCCACATAGGATTTCCCAATCACTTTGGCAATATGGTTGTCAAAGGAAAGATGACTATCTACTTGTGTCACCAGATCTTTTATTATCTTGTCAGTTTTAAGGGGGTAACACCTGTGATAGTTTGTGGGTACTTTGTTTTCACCAAAGGGGATTACTATGCATTCTTTCACATTGAGTTTGAGGCCATGATTCTGACACCACACATCTGTCTCAAAGAGTCCCTTCTGGAGAATATTTGTGTCATCCGGGGAATCTATTATGTCAAACACTTTACAGTTCTCAGCAAACTTAGTCAACCACAACCCTCCTGTGTTGGCATGTACTTTTGAGAAGTCTATACCAAACAGGAGGGACCCCAGGACTGAACCCTGGGGTACACCAGTTGTTACCGGTGTAGAATCTGACATGTAGCCAGCAACTCTTAATTTGTGGGATCTATCTGTGAGCCAGTTTGCAATCCATCTTGTGATGTATGGATTCATGCCCAGGTTGGTGAGTTCATCTATGATACCTGACTGGGGAATGGTGTCAAAGGCCTTAGCAAGGTATAGGTAGGCTGTGTGGAGCTCATTTCAATCATCTGTAGCCTGGGTAACTGTCTCAAAGAAATCCACCCAGTTCAGGAGGCGTGATCTGCATTTGACAAAGCCAAACTGAGTGTGCTCAACTGTGTGAAGATTCCCGATGTCTTTATTGTTGACTTTCATTATGATTGGCTCCATTGCCTTCCAGATCAGACTCATCCGGTTCATAGAGCATGAATGCCAAGGGTCTTTTGTGGCCCCACCCCTGTGGAGTGGGAGGAACCTTGCTGTGCAACATTCTATGGGTACATATCCTGTAGAGAGCATGTAGAGAGAGGTGTAGATATCCTTGATGAATATGGATACATCTGCACCCTATGTGCTATGATCCAGGTTCTGATGCTGGAAGGTATGGAATGAGTAGTATCCTGGTAGTGCTGGTGTGCTCTCTGGAGCCTTGAACTAGGCTTCTGTTACTGCACAGATATCAATATTCTCCATACTGAGAAGTGCCTCGAGTGTGTGCATCTGGAGGCTGAGACTTCTGGCAATGAGTAGCATTTAGCTCACTCTGTGGTTATTTGTGTTGGTTATGGGGTTTGGTTTGTCCTGAGTGGCCAGTGTTCTACACCTGAAGTCAATGCCTCATTGGTCCGATCTGACCATAAACTAATTACCCTACATATCCACATTCTGCCCCCACCCCCCATTAAGGTAACCATGTTAAATAATTTCTCCAAAGCCAACATCATGCTTCTTAAGACAGAAGTGGTGAACTTCAGGACACCCATGCAGATGGACAATACAGTTACGACTACTGAATCCTACAAAATTGCACTTTATAAGCACTTACATGAGTGCATGGATCGTGCTATCCCAAACAGAACCAAGACATTATCCTCCAAAAAAAGGAAGCCAATCTGGTGGTCCCCTGCCATAAACAAACTGCACAACAGAAGGAAGAAACTGGAGGAGCTCCCTGGTCAGCCTCGGTAAGAAGCTGCGATCCCTGATAAAATCCTCCAAAGCTAGTTATGAAAACAAAATTGCCACTGATTCTAAAGACAACCACAACGCATTCTATAGCTATGTCAAGAATCACAATGGCAACACTCAGATCTGCTCTGAGTTATAGCACAATGGCATTAAATATACAGACCCAACTGATATTGCCAACATCCTGGCAGACAGGATCAGTATTAACTTTACTCCCCTCTCATCCATGAAAGAGCCCATCTCTATACCGGAAGAATGCAAAGTTGCTGTCATCATGGCTGCACAGGTAAAAACCACTCTCCAAAGCCAGGAACACAGCATTCATGGGACCAGATAACATCCCAGGCTGCGTTCTACATGATCTACAGAATGAACTGGTACCACAACTGAGTACCATGTTCAATCATAGCCTCACCTCAGGCTTTGTGCCTGCTGAATGGTGCACAGTGACGGTTATCCCACTACACAAGGGAGGAGCCACCACAGACCCCAGGAACTAGCACCTCATTAGCCTGATGAGCCTGGTCTGCAAGGCCATGGAACGTATCATCATGGAACTTATAAACAAAGACATTGGTAATCTCCAAACTCTGGACCACAACCATTTCGGGTTTGTAAAAGGCAGATCATGTCTCCTAAACCTGATAGACTTCTTTGAAGCAGTCACCAAAGCTGTAGACAAGGGAAAGGTGGTTCACACAGCCTATCTAGATCTTGCCAAGGCTTTCAACACCATCCCCCACTCTGGAATTATAGATAAACTCACTAAACTAGGTATAAATCCCTATGTCACAAGATGGGTTGCCAACTGGCTCACTGACAGAACCCACACTGTGAAAGTAGCAGACTCCAAGTCTGACTTCAGACCAGTGACAAGTGGATACCACAGGGTTCAGTCCTGTGTCTTGTCCTGTTTGGTATCTACTTCCCTGAAGTACAGGCTAACACAGAAGGTCTTTGGTTAATGAAGTTCCCAGATGACTGCAAACTGGGAGCCATAATCGAAACTACTAACGATGTGGACATCCTACAAAAGGGCCTCACTGAGACAGTTGCCTGGTGTCAAAGTCATGGCCTCAAGCTCAATGCCAAAAAGTGCATTGTCATCCCCTTTGGTAAAAACTCTGTACCCATGAACTACAACATAGGCGGTAGTATACTTAACACTGAAAGTGTGATAAGAGACCTTGGGACACAGGTGGTCAGTAGACTGTCCTTTGATAATCACATCGCCACAGTAGTCAGGAAATCCTTCTATGTGGCACACCTCATCACAAAAGGTTTCTCATGCAGAAAAAAAGAGGTCATTGTTCCCCTCTACTCATTGCTCATTAGATCCATTATAGAGTACAACGCCCCTTTTGGTATGTACCTCACAAGACATCTACAACAACTGGAAAGCCCACAGAAATACCTCACAAAGAGGATTAGCAGCCTCAAATACATCCCCTACACAGGCCGTCTCAAAACACTCCAGCTTTACTCTGTCGCATATCGCCTACTCAGAGGTGATCTCTGCCTAACATACAAAGCTATGTCAAACACAGAGCTGTTGGACATACTCCACTTAAAGAAATCCCAATCTCTCTGAGCTTCGGCCTCAAAACCTGGACCGAAATACAAAAGGAGGGGGGTGTATCCATTTTCATAAAGGATACCCACACCTCCAGGTTAGTGGTACAGCACGAGGCCTCGGAGACCATCCAAGTGCAACTAACAGTGGGCAAAGCTGCTTATCAGATCGTAGCCTGCTACAGATCACCTACCTTGTCTCAGGACCCTAACTCAGCATTCCTGAGAACACTGGAAAATATAAAGGTCCTACCAAACACCATGATATTAGGAGATTTCAACTACCCGAACATTGACTGGGAGAATTACTCAAGTACAAACTCCTTTGCCCAATGCTTCCTAGAGTTTATAAACTCAAACGCCCTGGGACAGCTGGTCACTATGCCCACTAGAGGTGACAACATACTGGACCTGATCATCACAAACCTGGGGGATCAGTGTTCCACACCAGAGGTAAACCCCTCACTGGTAAGGTCAGATCATAAAGTAATCACACTGGACATCCATATCCCAACCCCACCCCCAGTCAAGGAAACCACTGTGAAAAACTTTTCAAAAGCAAACTTCACACTTCTCAAGACCGAAGTGGAAAGTTTCAAAGCCCCCTTGCTACAGGATAATGCTATCTAATCAGCAAAATCCTTTACAAGTGCATTATATGAGCATCTACAGGGATGCATGGATCGAGCCATTCCAACTAAAACCAAGACTCACTCCTCCAAAAAGAGGAAACCAGTCTGGTGGTCCTTGGCCATAAATAAGCTATACAACAGAAGGAGAAACTTCTACATGATAGAGCAAAATTCCAAAAAGGAAAGGCATCACTGATCATTATTAGCAAAAAAACTGCGATCACTCATAAAATCATCCAAGGCCAGTTTCTGAAGTAAATTTGCCAAGGAATCTAAAGATAACCACAAAGCCTTCTTTAGCTATATCAAATATTTAGGTGGCAACTTTCAGATATGCTTTGAGCTACTGCAAAATTGCAAAAAATACACTGAACCAACTGACATTACCAACATCCTGGCGGACAAGTTTAGTGCAAACTTCACCCCCCCCCCTCACCCCCAAAAGGGCCTGTGTCCATCCCAGAAGAATGCAGAGCCCCAGACATCACGGACATGCAGGTAAAAACAGCCCTCTCCAAAATTAAGAACACAGCATCACTGGGACCGGATGGTGTCCTAGGCTGCGTCTTACATGAGCTCCAAAAGGAACTAAACCCTCACCTAAATTCACTGTTCAGACTCAGCCTTACTACAGGCCATGTACCCAAAGAATGGCATACAGCAACAGTCATCCCACTCCACAAAGGTGGTGCCACAACAGAACCTGGGAACTATTGCCCTATAAGCCTGACCAGCCTGGTCTGCAAAGCTATGGAGCGAATTATCATGGAACTTATAAACAAAGACATTGGGAACTGCCAGACACTGGACCCTACCCAATTTGGCTTTGTTAAAGGCAGATCCTGCCTCCTAAACCTAGTTGACTTCTTTGAAACAGTTACCAAGGCCATAGATGAAGGGAAGGCAGTCCACACAGCCTACCTGGACCTCACTAAGGCCTTCGACACCATTCCCCACTCTGGCACATCATAGACAAGCTTACCAGCTTGAACATTAACCCCTATGTCACGAGATGGCTTGCCAACTGGCTCACAGATAGAACACACATGGTCAGAGTTGCAGGTGCCATGTCCTACTCTAAACCAGTCACAAGTGGCATCCCACAGGTCTTGATCCTGGGACCCCTCCTGTTCAGTATATACTTCTCTGAGGTACAGGCAAGCATGGGAGGACTATGGCTGACCAAGTTCACAGATGACTGCAAATTGGGGGCCATAATTGACTCTCCAGCTGACACAGACATCCTCCAGAAGGGTCTTACAGAGACAGATACCTGGTGTCAAAACTATGGCCTCAAGCTGAATGAAAAAAAAAATGCATAGTCATCCCCTTTGGAAAAAACAAAGTGCCCACGAATTACCACATAGGTGGTAATCCACTAGGTACGGAAAATGTAATTAGGGACCTGGGAACCCAGGTAGATAGTAACCTCTCCTTTGATAATCACATTGCCAAAGTGGTTAGGTATCCTTATGTAGCCCACCTAATCATGAATGGGTTCACCTCTAGATCAAGAGAGGTCATTGTGCCCCTCTACTCATCACTCATTAGGCCCATAATAGAGTGCAATGCCCCATTTGGTATTACCGTAATTGGCACATGCAACAGCTGGTAAGACCACAGAAGTACCTCACCAAGAGGATCATGGGCCTCAAAGAGATGCCCTATGCAGCTCAACTAAAGAAACTCCAGCTCTACTCGATTGCTTACTGCCTGCTCAGAGGTGATCTATGCCTGATGTATAAGGTCATGTCCAACCCGGAATTAATGGACATGCTCCACCTCAAGAAAAACAAATCTCTTAGAGCCACATGCTCCAGTGAATTAAACCTCAGTAAAGCAATAAACAGGACATGCTGGAGGGATAGATTCCTGCCCCAGAGACTTCCCTTGCTCTGGAATAGAATCACAGTTGATGTTAGGCAGAGCCCCTCGCAGACTCTCCTCAAGAAAAATCTTGACAAGTGGATGGGAAATTGTAAATTTACCCCTGGGATCACTTCAGTGGCCCTGCTAGACAGAGGCCCAGGAAACGAATTTAAAAGGGAGGTGAAAGCCAACACATTCTAGCTAGGCTTATAAATGCCCTTGGGCAGATAGCCTAGTACCTACCTATGAATCTATGAACCTACATGCTCTAGGGATGTAAACCTTGTCACCACAATAAACAGAACATGACGGAGGGATAGATTCCTGTCCCAGAGACTTCACATACTCCAGAATAAACTACCTATCTATATCAAACAAAGCTCCTCATTAGCACTCTTCAAGAAAAATCTTGATGATTGGATGGGAAATAGGAAATTCACCCTGGGGATCACTTCTGTGTCTCTGCTCGACAGTGGCACAGGAAAATAAATTTCTTGGGCGGCAAAAGTCAGGGTACCTTTTTGGCTGGGCTTGTATAGGCCCCAGGGCCAATAGCCTAGCACCTACCTATGAACTTTTGAGCTTTGCCTAAAAAAGGTAATATGGGGACAGCAAGAGCCTTGGCCAGTATTCAAAAGCATAGGGGCGACAGGTGCAAACCATCTGTCGCAAAGCAACAAGGCTTGTCTATCATGTCATCACAGGCAGACAGAGACTGGATCCCCTTTGAATGACACCAGAAGCTCAGCCAATTGTTGAAGTTTATCATCTTTCTGTTATATTGCAGTATCATGTAGGTGAAGGTAAGATGCTGCTCAAGGTCAGGGTCATACTTGCCTGGGCTACATGATCATAGAGCTAATATATATCTCTTGTCATGTTGTCCTGGGAGGTATGTCTCAGATCATTCGCACTGACATGTACAAAGAACACATCATATAGGTACCTGTTCTGGAGTGATGTAAGTGCTTGTGTTATGTGGCGGATCACAGCACCTGACAGACAACTGACAGTAACCTTCCCCTTGTCCAGCTGAGTGAGTGGAACATCTGTGTGCCTGACTATGAAGTCACCTATTACTAGTGTGTTGGGTATGTTGTTTTGCCTTAGGGCCTGTTGTGAGGCACACTGCTTTGGTGTATTATGTGTTTTCTGGCGTGTGCTTGGAGGTGCATGTTGCTTGCTTGTCTGCTTAGGAGGACAATCTCTCTTTTTCAGATTAATATTTGTATTGTCCGAGTATGGTAATGTGTATTTATGCATGTGTGTTTTGCTGGTGCTTATATTGTATTTCTATGTGAGACAGTTGGTGTTATGGTTATAAGACCCTACTCCTCCTGACTGTATTGTCCAGTATTGGGTTGACAGATCTTAGCCACTGGTTTGACCCTGTGTGTGCCAGCATGTGGTGCATCAACCCATATATGATATGGTCATGGCCTATGCATACAATGCACTCATAATACACCTAGTATGATAAGCCTGCTGAGGTTAGCAAATGTGAAAAAAACCTTTGTGTAAACTGTCAGCAAGTAATGCCTGTATTGCACCCTGTATCTCCATATTGCTTGCTGAAGTGTAAAGACGTACTTAGTTTGGATTAAGAACACCTCACTTGCCAACTGTGTGTGTGTGTGTGTGTGTGTGTGTGTGTGTGTGTGTGTGTGTGTGTGTGTGTGTGTGTGTGTCTGTCTCTCCCTGGGGAGAGAGCAACCTTTTTGGAGACTACTCACACCCCTTAAAAGTGGTATACTCATCTTTGTCGTCTCATGATGTCACCATCCTACAAATATACCTGTGGAAAGGAGAAATCCCAGTAATGTGTGTAGCATGTTGTGTAAATGTGTACTGCTGTAGTTTCATAATGTAGTTAGGTAGAGGTTTGAATCCTGCACTTGCCAACTGTGTGTGTCGTCCTGGGGAGGAACAACTTTTATGGAGACTACTCACACACCTTAAAAGTGGTATACTCATCTTTGTCAAGTCTGATGATGTCACCATCCTACAAATATACCTGTGGAAAGAAGAAATCCCAATAATGTGTATAGCGTGTTGTGTAAATGTGTACTTCTGTAGTATCATAATGTAGTTAGGTAGGGGTTTGAATCCTGCACTTGCCAACTGTGTGTGTGTGTGTCTCCTTGGAGAAGAGTAACCTTTTTGGAGACTACTCACACACCTTAAAAGTGGTATACTCATCTTTGTCAAGTCTGATGATGTCACCATCCTACAAATATACCTGTGGAAAGATTAAATCCCAGTAATGTGTATAGCGTGTCGTGTAAATGCATACTGCTGTGGTATCATAATGTAGTTAGGAAGGAGTCTGAATCTTGCACTTGCTGATTGTGTGTGTGTGCTCCAGGTGTGACACTGTTGGTCAATGTGGAGTGGGTTTTGATTTTTCTAGTGTATGACATCACAGTGACAACTGTATGTGCATTACACATGTAAAGTAGCTGTGGGGCAAATCCATATACATACATGTGACCTCAATTATTTCGTAGGTGGGTACTCTGCTTTCTCCATGAACGCATCTGTTATCTTTGCCAGAGTGTGCTGGTGCTTTACAGACCTTAGGTCACTTCTGTATGCTTGTGACAAGCTTAGCCACTGCAGTGATCCCTGGGCTACGTCTTCTGTTTCACATCCACTCATCACGGTTTCTATTGAAGAGTGTGAGTGAGGGTTTATGCTTGAGGTATATTTGAAACCTGTTCCAAAGCAAGCAAAGTCTGGCAAAGATGACTAATCATTATAGGTGTGCAATAACCTCTGTGGATCTGCATGCAAACCCTTTATTGCTTATGTGCTCCACAGAGGGATTTCCAAAACTCTTTGGTAATGTGATTATCAAAGGAGAGATGACTAAACACATGGCTCTATGTATACATTAGTACCTGTTCTACATTTTGGGGGCTGCTACCTATGTGATACTCTGGGGATACTTTGTTTTCTAAAAGTGGATAACTATGCTTTCTTTGGCTTATAGTTTTACAGCATGAGCTTGACACCAGGTATCTGTCTCTATGATACCCTTTTGGAGGATGTGTGTGTCATCTGGAGAATAAAGTATAGCCCACAGTATGCATTTTCATCAGACGTGGGCAGACATATCCCTACTGTGTTTGCTTGTACCTAAGAAAGCTATATGCCAAACAGGAGTGGTCCCAGGACTGAGTGCAGGTGAATACCACTTGTTACTGGCATAGAACAGTACATGGAGGCTGCAAATGTTACTATGTGTCCTACATCTGTGCGGCAGTTGTCAAGCCATCATCTAACAATCGTTTATGGTCAGTCTGTTGAGGTTATGTATAATACCAGAATGTGGGATGGGTATGAATTGCTGGTGTGCTATAGCTTGGCTGTGTTGACCTCCCCTACCTCACCTATAGTCTTGTTAACTGGCTTGAAGTCTACAAGGTGTAGGAGCCATGATCTGGCCTTTAGAGAACCTAAGTGGGTATGGTGCAGTGTTTGCAGGTTCATAATGCCTCTGTTAATGACTTCCATAATGCTGTGCTCCATAGCCTTCCAGATAACATTTATCTGGCTTATAGGGTGAGAGTTTCCAGGACCTGTTGTAGTTCTATCCTTAATCAATTTATGTTAACATTTGCACTGGGTGTGACGAGGGTGGACAGGTTTAAGAATAAGTATATTAGAGGGTCAGGACAGGTTTGAAGGTTAGTAGACCAAGCCAGATAGGCAGGATTAAGTTAGTTTGTACACGTGCTGAGGAGGGATGCAGAGTATATTGTGAAATAGATGCTAAGGATGAAGCTGACAGGTAACAGGAAAAGAGGAATGCCTAAGATGAGGTTTATGGCTGTGGTGAGAGAGGACATGCAGGTGGATGGTGTGACAGCGCAAGATGCTGAGGGCAGGAAGAAATGGAAACAGATGATCTACTGTGGCGACCCCTAATGGGAGCATCTGAAAGGGGAAGAACAAGAAGTTGTTGTAGCTCAACCCTTGTGGACTGTGAACACCATTACCATGCATTATTCCACAAATATGTAACCTGTATAGAGGCTGCATCTGGACAGAGTGTTTAGGTGAGTGGTGACTTCATATGTCAGCTTGTGTATGACACAGCCAGGGACATTGTCCAGTACCATTGCCACTGTGGTTTGGACTGTGGTAAAGAGATGTTTTAACTAGAGTGTCTGTGAATCATCAGGTTTTACATTCTTCAGGTCTGGAAATGTGGCCCTTGTGTAATGACAGGGTGGTGAAATCCACATTCAAACTGTCTGACAAGGAATTGGTAATGTCAGTCAGATAAGTGTACTTTGTGACCATTTACATTAATTGTGACCCAATCTGAGATTTCCCCTGTAGATTATAAACAACATGAAAGAAAGCTTCCGTGTTTTCTTTAGAATCCTTGCCATTTTGTATTTTGAAGCTTGCCTTGTATGTTTATTGAGGGATTGTATTTTCCCAATGATACTGACCAGAGAGGTTATCCCTTGTTGGTATGTAACTCTTTTTGGTACAACTTCACACCTTCTATTATATATTTAGTTTATGGCAGGGGTCCATGAGACTAATGCACTTTTACTGTATAAGTGAGAATTTCTTGTGTTTGTGAGAGCACGGTCCATGCAACCCTGTAGGTGAACAGTGTGCATTACTAAAGGATTATGCAGCTGGGACACTGTTAACCTTAGTAATGCAAACCAATGACAGATAGCAACAACAGCATCACCCACAGCACAGTGTTAACCCATGTCATATACACACATGCATACTCAAGTTCCAAAATGTGTATAGTACAATGTATACTGGCCACCAATAGAAACTATGGAGTGTTAACACTGGCCAATACAGGGCATGTCACCCTGCCCATGTGTCCAATATGCATGTACATGCAGACAGTGCACCTCCACCATGTTTACAAATGTACACCTGCAAACCTGTGCTGCACACACCCCACACTTACTATCCATTGTATAACGCATGCTGACACAACTACACACATCAGCCAAGTGGCACATGGGCAAACAAAACACAATTGGAATAAACACTGGTGAAAACAATACAACATTGCTAATTACAGCTTTAATGCATCATGCCTGCTCAGCTACACCTTCAAGGATATCATTACTCATTACTGCTGACAACATACTACACATCCAACCATTGCTATACTTTATTAAAGTCACCCTGTGCATCAGCACCTGTTAGCCTGTTCCTGCATCAATGTTACAGATGACAGGAGGTGGCACAAGTTTCATCATATGCACAGGGTGTGTTGTTGGTTTGCCAGAGGCCTACACTGAGCCATACAATCGACATGTTTGTGTGAGTGTGTGTGTGAGTGTGTGTGTGAGGGCCATGAGTACTGTTATGGGCCAGTGTTGATGTAATGTGTGCGGGTATGTGTTTGCCCTAGGTTTCTGGTGTATGTGTGCACACAGTTCCACCATGTGGCTGCCATATACGAGGATTTGTGAGGCAGCTACAGACTGTACCTGGCAGGCTTTACAGCTCACCGTCTCTGGCCATGGATACGGAACCTGTAACTGGCAGGGGTGCTACAGAGAGTATCAGGTACTAATCCAGACTGGGTACTATCCAAAGAGGTTGTCATATGTCCACTGGATCCAGGTCCCTGCTGGGACTGGCCAGAGCCATGTGCACGTGGTCTTCTAGAACGGTCTATGGACAGCCCCCCAACATTGCTGGGGCTGGTACTGGCACTACGGGAGCAGCTGTGACTTGCTGGATATCCACGGCGACCTCCAGCTGTTGATGTTGCTGGCATATGTCCATGTCAATGTCTGAACCATCCTGCACTGTCCTGACACATGGACATGACATTGTGGAGGACATCCAATGTCTCATCCCAACGTCTATCAATGACCTCAGTGTAGTTACGTATGGCACCTGCTAGGTCATGGATACTGTCATTTACAGAGGTGTTATGAGCCCTCTGTGCCCTTAGTCCCTGTCTGGTATACCGCTCCATTCATGTCTGTGCCTCCATGACAGCCTGGAACATGCGTGTGGTAGAAAGAGGTGTGGCACATCTGCCAGGGGCATGATGACCAGCAGTGCTCTGACAAGAACCCCTGGGCATCTGCCTATGTGGTACCATTCCAGACATCTGGCTATGGGTGCTGTGTCCTGATACATGTGCCATAGATACCACACTGTCCTGGCCATTGCCAACCGTACACTGTCCCTCAGCTAAAGGCAATGGTGATGATGGATGTACAGGCCGTATGACTGTGTGCATGGATGGGGTGGAGACTTGTGTACTGTCAATTGGTGGCTCAACAACAGACCCTGACAAATCTGCCTGTGCCTCAACACACCTATCCTCATTATCACTGTCTGTCTCAGTGACATCAGGTTCCCTGCTGTACTGAATCAGCCCTACCTTGACACCTGTGAGAGAAAAACAGTAAACACACTTTAAGACCTAAACATGACTTCAGACCACATGACACATGCACACATGCCCACATGCGCACATGCGCACACATGGACACATGCACACATGTGCACGTGCACACATGGGCACATGCACGCACACATGCGCACATTCAAACATGCACACATCCACACGCACAAAAATACTCTCCTCCCTAAAGCAGACACACACAACACCAGCAATCTCAGAACATATACAATAGCAGGTGATGGTGGGGTACAGTATTACAAGCAAAACAGTCATATCACACATGTCAGCATGCAGGACATGTGTTGCTCAACAGCATGTGGTGCAAGTGTAGACAGTCCTTGTTACTAACAGTATACATGGCTTTGATGCATGTGTTTTGTTATTAGGTGATGGGCCTCCCCCTGGAACACAATGCATACATGGACACAACATTGCTGTGCAGGTATTCATAACCCTGTAATGTACTGTGCACCATAACTCACAGGTGTACATACCATTGCTGGATGTGTATCTGTGTGTCAGATAGGTATCCAATGCTGATTACAGCCTCTGTGTCTTTAGTAAATAATTGTGGACACATTCTTAGCACATGCATGATGAGTATTCACACAACATCATCAGTGGTGCATGGAAAATTGATGGAATACCATTCGGCAACATACCCAATGTACGGTACTTATGTTGAGTGTAGATCATACTGTGGACATGCCAGTCTCATCCATGACATGGCATGCTAAAACACAACTGCATATTTAAACACTACACATATCCAATGTGTATCATATGACCTAGTCACTCAATAGCATCACAAGACATATATGTGTCAGTTGTGCAAATGGTGATTGGCATGCATATTGTTTAGAGGTGCATATGTGTGCACACACGCAACAATAAGGTGTATAGCAATGAAAGCTATGTGTAGTACTGTGGTTACAATAACTGGATGGGGTATAGTACTATAGGCCATCATCATGAAGCATCATGGGGTCACTCAAGGCTACAAATGTTTCCCAAACCAGCACTAATCATGCTGTGCCGGAACTGTAGTACCTTGGCTACATTCACCATTTCACAACCAGTTGTTACGTGAGTTTGTAAGGAGGCCAATAAGGAGCATTCCCTGACATGAGTATGCAGTGTGTTTCAAAGTGTTTAAATGCCCCATGATAGGCCTCTACCCCTCAGGTTTATTATGTGTAATGTGTGGATGAGATTTGGGGTACTGGAGTGTGTCTTTACAGAGGGTTTGGGAATCCTTTATGTGTAGCATGTTAAAATGCTCTGTGTATGACATAGATGTGTATGTTATGTGCATGTTGAGTATCAACTGTGCCTATCCAATGGTCACTACAGTCTAGCCACATTTGTTTGAGATGGTCTGGATATTGCATGTGTTTGAGGCAGCTAATCATATTAGTGAGATGTGCGTGCTCTTACACCAAACATGCACAGCATGCATTATGGGTAGGTGTGTTACATGTGTACATGGCCTGCACCTTAACTATGACATGCACTTTTTATTTACAATAGTAAATGTAGAACACACTCACTAGCATCTGTCCGCTGCCTTGATGTCACCCCAGAGGAACCTACATAAAGATGAGACAGTTTGTTAGTGGCCACAACTGTGGCATTGTTACGGTGTGTTTGCAATCTTACAGTACAACAACAGTTTACATTAACAGGGCTACAGATTATGTTCCAAATGATCAGTATTGCTCAACAACAGGCTCCACATCTTTGAACGACACACTCCACATCTCACATATGCATGATCTACCAATACAGATAACAGTAGTCTACAGATATGCCATGTTACTTGCATGCTTCATGTGTGCTTGCTGGGTGGCTCCAACCTCCATCATGGTGTATGTCTGCTGCTGTTGTTGGGCAGGTGCCACCAGGCTCAAGAGCAGCTCCTCCACTCTGGTGAGGGGGAGGTGGATATTAACACCACCTCCTTTTGCAAGCTGTTGTCTCCGCACATCAGCAGCACGCTGACAGACATGTCTGAGAAGATCACTGCAATGGGAGCGTACCTGCTCATATGTCCGGTTATGCAGGCTTACCTCATTTACCCTGCGGACAACATCTTTCCACATTGCAGTACGCTCCTGCTGGTCCTGTCTGGTTCATGAGAACATGAGACGGTAGTGCCGAATCATACTGCTGGTAATTATATCATCTTCAGCACTACTGTAACTGGGGTTCCTGTTATGTGCCATGATCCCTTAAAGACATAAATACGAAAATATGTCTGAGCAAGTTATATGGCACATTTAACATTATACTTTACAGATATCACTGAACTGCCATATATAGCAACCTATTAGCTAACCGAGAGTTAAACATTTTAACTGCTACTTATCACTGCTCACCCCACAACTGCCTTGCTGACTCTCTAGCTAATGAACCATGTTCTGCACAGCAACAAAATAAAATCACTATATAAGACTATACAGGAGTACCTGGCACACTGTATGCAACACGATGCACCACCTAACCACAGCAGATATATATCAAGCTGATGTGTAAAGAAATATATCATCCATCACAATGAGTGTAAGGTCCAGTAAATGTATTACTATTATACCACACAACTTGTTAATGGCAAACCCGTAGCCAAAATATGTGCACAATTGGGAATATAGGTCGCATACTGCTGTAGTACACTATGAATGTTGCTAGATACGCAGTTATATGTTTTACCACAAATATGTCAAAGGACATGTTACAGGCATAACCACACGCACACATCAGACATAATTACAGGACATAAAGGTATGACAACCCAGATAAGCTTTCAGTGTGTACTATACAGTACTGTGTGTCAGTACTTACACAACCTTAATCTTGAGAAATGTAATCTGTGATGAATACAGGGACCACACAAAACAGTGGATGCAAGCAATGTGGACATGCACCATACTTTGCTGTACAGGTCCAGAGCTTCAAGTAGTACTACAGTACACACAGGATATGGATTCAACATCGGTACCAATCAATAATCATAGATGTAGTGCTTTAGCCTCCAATGACACACCCTAGTTAAAACCAAGGGACTTAATGACACTGTATGCAATAGCACTTGTTCTGCCTAGCAACAGAATACACAGCTTTTGCTAGGATCAAAGCAAGGACCCATAATACCATGACATAAACAGTTTCCCACTAAGCTGTTCCACAGATACATATCTTTGACGTATTCACAGACATATTGACCATCACAGTCAGTCAACAGTACAGAGAATCTATTGCAACAAGTAGATGTAGGTGTGTATGAGTATATATAACTATATATGTATATGTGTATATATATATATATATATATATATATATATATATATGTATATACATATACACATCCATTGGTGTACATATATGTATATATGTAGGCACATATACATTTCACCTTTCATAGTGAGAATATCAATTATATAAAGGATGTAAGGTGTACAGTAATGTAATAAAATCGCACAGTCTTGGGATAAATGCATTGAAGGTGTTCACAGCCCAGGTAGCTTTAGCAGGCCTCACTGGCTTCAAGCTTGAAAACTGAGCAAACCACCCACAGTGTTTAACCACCACATGTCACATACCAGCACTGTATACTGTCTTGTTTGTCGCACACTAAAACCTACATACAAATATGTGCATACTAACCTTCACCAACATATATATCTCCACCCTTCACAAACAGTTGCAGTATGTCCCCTGCTCTATGCACATATACAGATGTGAATATATATGACACATATATATTTCTCCATATGTGTGTGG
This sequence comes from Protopterus annectens, assembly GCF_019279795.1. Lineage (NCBI taxonomy): Eukaryota > Metazoa > Chordata > Ceratodontiformes > Protopteridae > Protopterus > Protopterus annectens. The sequence goes on along the minus strand of NC_056733.1, from coordinate 1,921,919,975 downwards.
CATACACACACAATGTCCACACTGTTGTAAGTCCCTGAACCTCACAGCTAAACTGTTGGGCCTTGCTGCAACACAAACATGTGTCACATATGAACACACACTAACATTGGGGGGGTATATATGGCTACAGATGCTAGATAAGCATACTATACTGCTACAGCAGTTGCCAATGCTAAGCTACACTTTAATATGACTATCATGCATGTGTTTTTCTGTCACACCCATGTTTATATAATGTCAACGCTAACCCCTCCCCCAAGAGCCATTGGCCACACTACTGTACAGAACACAGATAACATAGATCAGATCTTTGACATTTAATGCTGAGCTACAGGTATGTCCCACTGCCCACAGGTACACACAGTATTGTCCTTTGCAGTAGTTAAGCAGAACATCTATGCATAAATAAGTACTGCTGCCACATATGAATGGTTCACATTATGTAGACTATTCTTCAATAACATCTACTACATGCCAGTAAATACATATGTGTCACATACCTTTCCTTTGTATGATTTGGTAATATTTATTTTTCTTTTTCCTTTTCTCTGTCTCTCTCTCTCTCTCTCTCTGTCAGTCTCTGCAACAGAGTGGTTGAGTTTGTTGGCAGAGATTGCAGCCTGCTTTTGTAGGAATTTTCACATCAGCATGTGATGCCCTCTGCACCAATTAGTGACCATCATTTGCTAATTGCATGCAGCTTGCTGTGTAGTAATAGTAGTAATCACTGTCATAGCAACCCAGTACTATAAATTGCTAACTCATGTAGGTGTGGCCCTTTCAGCTTTCCAAGATGGAGATCATCCTTGTTTGCTGTAGACATCATCGTTTAAGACAGAAGGCTGGTATAGTTCTTATATCAGAAGCCAGGGGTGTAGCCAGAGATTTACATTTTGTACTCAGACCTAATGTTGCTGCTTCCAGTACCTACTTGTCAGTGTAGAAATGTACTCACCCCTCAAAATGCTACCCCAAGATACATGGAAAGGTGTACTTTCTTTTCAACTTTTACAATTAACTGCCATACAAAGCTAGTTATTGAGATGTATTCCTTTGGCACAAGAATTGTTTGTGAACTGCTATACTGTGAATATTCATTTACTAATTTCTAAACAGTTTGTGCTTTTTTTAGTGTTGACATTAGCACAAGCTGCTCAGAAAAGCTGGACACATTTCAGTACTAAGAGTATGCTTACCTACATCCCTGGCAGACCCTGCACACACAGGTATATTCCACATTTGTGTAGGGTTGCAGAAGTACAGAGAACGTAAGTAGTATTGTGTGGATTTTATCTTGCTGGACTTACAGGGTTGCTGTGTACATGTTAGTTTATCAAGGCAAGTAGTCTATCTGCATAACTCCCAACTGTGGACCTATCCACATGATAGCCAGATAATGGCATGTTATTTTTGTCTGTGCACCACACAGGTCTTTTCAGCAATAGAGCAATGGCATTCTTACAGTTGGTTGCTACCAGTACATGGCTACATCCATTTGTATTTCAGTGTTGTATTCCTACATAAGGGTATGCTTCCGAAACTCCTTCCAAAGCTATTTGAACAGTGTGTAACAGCAGAAAGGCTGATATGCCTCTGTATTTCTGCCTCTGCCGGACCTCTCAACCACTCAGGTACATATTTGAACAGACTCAGGGAAAAGTAAAGAAAATGTCAGGGACAGTCAGGGACACCTTTAAAATATTAATGCCATTACGTTGAGACATTGAGAGAATCTGAGCATATGAATTCATACACCTTTTCTGAAGTAAAAGAAGTGTCTAGCTATTAATTATTGTCATTATTCATTAAGTGTAATTCACCACCTTTCTGGCCAAAATCAGTAGTTTCCGGAGGGATTCAGAGGGACAGAGTTACAATTTGTTTCAAAATCAGGGACATCCCTGAAAATTAGGGACATTTGGGAGGTATGGCCTCTGCCCTAAACAGATATGCCAGTGTTTGTCCTGCTGTGATACTGTGTGGGGTAGTAAAGTGATGGTGTAACATTATTACCTGCTAGAATGGCTGCTTCTCTTATCACAGTCATATAATGTAATCCCACAACAACTGTTGGTAAACATCCACAGAACAAGTTGTGGGGTATGGTATTCCTGTTTTTCATTTACATTCACTCATTCTGATGCATGATATATTTATTTAAGCACCACCTTGATGTATATCTATCGTGGCTTAGTGGTACTTCATGTTGTGTAGTGTGTACAAGGTCCGGGGTTCGAGACTGACAGAGGTGTTTTATTTGCTCCTGAGCAGAACAAGGGCTCTCACATACAGAGTGACTAAGGCACTTTTAAGCAGTTGTAAGTGGGTTTGCGTGGGTTTGTGCGATGCTTAGCAATGCTTAGCTAAGCACAAACAAGAGCAATCTCGTGCAAACCCACTAACTACTGCTTAATAGTAAAGACAAGTCCCAAACACAGCAGCTTCCACACAAAGGTTTAATAAATTCAAAACAAACATCACTTAAAGCGCTTTTCATCTGCTACCAATGCAGTCTTCTTCAGAAGTGATAAAACCAGACTATTAACACATTTAAATAGTTACTAACACCAAGAACCATGGGACAATCAAAACTTTAACTGTTTAAAGGTACACTGTCATAGAAAGTGAATGAGGAAAAATCTAAACTTGTAAAGTACATTGCTTATAATTGGTCTTTAGGAACAAGGTCAAATAACCACATAAAAGCAGAACAAATTAACTTGACATATAAGATAAAATATATAAAAAATGCGAGAAGAATAAAAATACAAAAATAAAAGAGCTTTCAATAATAAAATTAAATCAAGATGGTTCCTTTACCTCTGCAAGCTCTTCAATTTTAAAACACTACTAATAGAATTAGTTTCATTCAAGCCTGGGACATTACTTGCATCAAGCTTGATTTGCCATATAGGTTCTAACTCTTCAAGTTTGAATGTTAAGGGACCTCCTCTATTATTACCCCCGACTTTGTCGATCACCAAAAATTTGAACTTATGATCTGTGTTCAAATTAATGTGTTTAGCCAAAGCATTATCAGACTTATTGCAACTGATTGCATACAAGTGCTCGTACACCCTATCGTTGAGTCTACGCTCCATTTTCCCTACATAAAATGCAGGGCAATGCATACATCTAGCTAAATAAACTATACCTCTAGAATTGAAATCAAACCTTTCCTTTAGTCTATATTTCTGACCAAGTATCAAAAAGGAGTTTGTAGTGTCAATAAATTTGCATAAATTACAATTTTCACATTTGGACATTCTTCCTACTCAGAAGGGGTTACAGGGCTGTTTTTCTAACAAATACTTCAAATTTCTGCCCTGTTTGTACACTATGTTGGGTGAATCCCCCAACTTATCAAGTAAGGTCTGATTACATCTAAAAATTTGCCAGTTTTTCTTTATTATTTTTACACAAAAGGGGCTATGTGTACAAAATGTGGTTATAAAACCACTACATGGTAATTTTATCCTGTGTGACACCATTGTGCCATGTTGAGGTGATTCCATGGTTTCAAAATTTAGTACACTAACCTGTTCCAAGATCTTAGGGGGCAATATTGGCTTAAAGACACGGTTTTCTCTCTTACTAGTAACTTCATCAATAAGAGCTTCCAACAAAGGCTCAGGATACCCCCGGTGAAGGAACAATTTTTAAGGAACAAGCATTGATCGTAAAAGTCACCATCGATAGAGATGATGCATGAGGCCCTAAGGGTGACAACTAGTGAAATGCAGAAATGTGTTTGAATAAGTCTTTTTTTCTAAATATTTTAGCTGTATAACAATTCAGTACTCTATTCTTAATAAGCCAGATATCTAAATAGGCTAAAGAATCCGAGCTAAAATTAGAGGTAAATTGTAAAAAGTCCGTTGTCTTGCTAAAGGTTTCTAATAAGTCTGCACCCATTTTTTCATCACCCTTTAGTAGAACAAATATGTCATCCAAATATCTGATATAGTAAGCTAGAACGTTAGAGACATGAGCATTTTTAAAAAAAAAATTCGGACTCCCAGTAGGCCATGACCAAGTTAAGATTTTTCCTCATTCACTTTCTATGACAGTGTACCTTTAAACAGTTAAAGTTTTGATTGTCCCGTGGTTCTTGGTGTTAGTAACTATTTAAATGTGTTAGTTGTCTGGTTTTATCACTTCTGAAGAAGTCTGCATTGGTAGCAGACGAAAAGCGCTTTAAGTGACGTTTGTTTTGAATTTATTAAACCTTTGTGTGAAAGCTGCTGTGTTTGGGACTTGTCTTTTCTGTTTTAAAAGTTTTGCGTGCCTCTCTGTTTAAATACTGCTTAATAGTGCTTACTCCCACTACCCCCATGCTCATTTCTTTGAAGTGGTGAAAAAGGGGCACAAAGAGGGAAAGACAGTATGGAAAATAGCTCAGAATGTTCAGGACGGGTGTAGGGAAGGTCCATAGCTGCCCATTTACTTAACAGCAACAGCTGTGCATATGGAATAAATATGTAGGTAGATATGAAACCTTCAACCCCTGAGAGAGGGGTGAGGACAACAAAGTATGTTGTAATGCCAATTAAATAACATTTTATGTGTCCAGTGGACATGTATGCAAAATGGGCAGCTATGTATGGGGCATAATTTTTTTTTTGGGAGCAGATTTCCCTTTTTTTCAGGTGAGAGTGGAATATGGGGTAGGGGAAGTAGGTATATTTGTGGAGGTAGGTTCATGAGGTAAACAGACAAGACAAACAAGATGCATACAGGGGCGGTATATGATACATGTGGTGGGTGAACACCTTTGACGGGGAGGGATGTTTGGAAATCGCAAGCCCATGAGCCTCCAGATGGAAACAGTGGGCCTGAGGTCCCCACCCATGGGCAGTCACCACTGCACCTTCACAGCCCAGAGGGTGGCTGTGCTGGGGGCTGTGTAGGAGGGGCAAGCTGACCCAGGAGTTGTGCCACTCATGCCTCAAGCTGGCGTAGAGGTTCTGCAACAGAACATTCAATCTCTCTATGCACCACAGCCCAGACCGTTCGAAGGGTGGTAGGTGGCCCTCCTTCACCCACGCTTGCACAGGGGAGCACCAAGCCCCATCCCCTGCAGTGCTTCCACCCAAAGATGGCACAGGGCCAATGGAGGAGGAGGTCCCAGGCTGGGCACAGGACCTGCTGGTGCCAGGTGCCATGGCCAGCTGAGGTGGGACAGGTGGGTCCGCTGGGACCAGCCATCCCATACAAACTATGTTTTGGAGAGTTTAATAAAGATATGGGTTAGTAACAGTCAACAGCATTCCCAATTAGTTATAACAGCATTCAGAAGTATTCCCATTAACCCAACACACCAGATTTTCAACAGTTGAAAAGAAAGCATAACACATGCATATATAGATCAATAGTGGACATTACAACAGCATGCAGGTTGAATTGATGGCAACAGGCCACCAATATTGTGGTATTTTAACAGGGCACATGCATAGAAATAAATGCAAATATTTATAAACCAAATGTTTTGAGATTAGACATACCGATTGAGGTGTGGAATTGCATTTTTTATGCACATGCAGTAGAGTGGAAAAGGATAGCTCTATTAACAACTTATATATCCTTCTAGTTTTCACTACATTCCTATTAAATGCAGTTATATGTCCCTTACATGTATTATTACACTACCCAATGTCCTTATATTGTGCAATTGGATTTTGCTAGATCATTATATACATGAGCTGTATCTTACAAACTGTCCAAGATGCAAATGTTACTGCTACATATTTTGAGAGTTGCTCACGCGCACTACTGCTAAGATGGTACACTGACAGCTCTACTTTTATATAATTATCTAGATATGTTCAGGTGAAAGTATCAGTTATATGTTATCAGCTCCCTACATTTCTAGCAGTACACTGACATTTCTGGGGAACACAGTACCAAGCTACTCATGTGCCAGATTAACCTGTACATGCTGGGCATGAACCAACAGTTGATGGCTGTAAATATGCATAAAAGCTACTGGCACTCCCTTCATCCACGTTATATGGGCCTACCCAAGTGTGGGTTAACACTGCTTAATACAACACTACTATTTGTAGAACGCAACAGTACAACATATCAAAGTAAATGACACAGAAGCACTCCAGGAATTATACATTTAATAAAGGATTATTACACCTTTATTTATTGTGTTAAAACACTTTTTGAAGGCTCTTTCATTTATTTTATATAACAGTACATGCAGAATAATTACTAACCTGCCTGATGACACAGCCTTTGCAGCCTATCTTAATGGGCTTGCTGATTCATAGCCCGGACACCTGCAGCTGAGAAGTAAATGCAGTGATATTGAGACATACCTATCCATAGTATAGACAAGCATAGCAATTTTTAACTACTTAATACAATGACTACTTACTCAGTACTGGGGCATTAGGCATCACACAGGACTCCTGGATCCACTGGTCCAGTTGATCCTCCTTATGTCGCTTCAAGTCAGAATAATGGTGCCTGACCAGCTCACCAGTCCGAGGAACACCAGTGGCACTGGTGAGATCATGAGCAAAACTGTTACAGGCCTCCATTTTATATTGGGTACCCTGGTACTGGCCCCACAGGAGTCTTTCCTCATGATTGTGGACAAGGAGCCAAACCATTACTTTGGACTCCTCAATGCCCCAGCGTTGCTCTCTAAACTGAGTACCTTCTCCAACACTGGCCATGCTGACTGCAGAAGGGAGCTACAACCAGTTATAGCAAGTATTCCTGCCTGTGGAGCTTAAATATGCCTCATTTCCCGCACTTATTTGTGATTGGCCAGTTTTGAAAAAACTCAGCTATAGGCATACCTGCTTAGCTGATGTTGGCAATGTTTAAAATTCCTTTGATAGATACATGTCTGTTGATAGTGCATGGTTATGAAATGCTGTCATGGCTTAGTGGTTCAGTACTGTGACTATAATGCACAGTATCCTGAGTTCGAGCACTGTCACTGCCTTTTATTTTCCTACTGGGCAGACCTGACTGGTTAAGGTACAGTAAAGGAGGTGTGGCCATGTTTAGCTGACTTTGCTCAACTTTGCCCGACTTTGCCCAACGTTGCCCGACGTTACTCGATGTTGCTCGACGTTGCTCAGCATTGTGCTGGTTAGCGCGGTGCGCAGCTACGTGCAAATAAGTTGTGGTTGCGCTGGTTGGCACAGTGCACAGCTATGCACAAAGACATTGCGCTAGTTAACACGGTGTGCAGCTACGAGCAATTTAATTTAAATATGCTCAGTACTGGTAAAATGTGCTTAGCAGTACTTTATACTGCTTAAAATAAGGTATATGTTGCTTAAAATAAGGTACTCATGCCTCAGAATGCATAACCATTTCACCTTCATATGTATATAATTCGTTCACTACTACATTTAACATTTCAATGCTTTTTACAAAACCAGAAAATGGAATGTGCAGTAGTGGGACTCGAACCGGGAATGCCTCCTCTTTGTGCGAAGGCTCTAACCACTACGCTATCGCTATTTTGCTTAATTTGCATATACTTTTTTTATTATCCTCTTTGGTGTCTAAGCTGCTAACTGTAGCTAAGCAATGGGCAAACCCACGCAAACATGCACAAATACGGGTAGCTATATCGGAAATAAAACAAAAAAAAATTTCTTTTAATTTTTACATTTGTACGTGGTTTAACATACGGGGGAATGTAGTGTTACAATGTACACATGAGCAGACTCGCTCATGTAAGTCGACATTTCTCGAGTTTCTTCATTGCAGGGGAGTGGATGTTTGGACTGCTCGGCAGACCGACACGCCCCCTACACTCGTCCATGCTCCATGTAAGCTTTAGAGTTGAGGCAGCGTGCCCTCATTAATATGCATGGCGCGCTGCCATCATACTTTTAGACTGGCGCTTCCTTGTAAGACTAATCTAGTCTTACACGGAAGATTAGTGAATCCTGGAGTCACATAAAATTACAATATAATTTATTTTGTAAGGATGCCCAGCATCCTTAGTGTGGGGATCTTCTTCCACACCTTTAGTTCCTAAACTTCTGAAATTGTACAAACTCAAGAAAAGAAAAAAAAAACGTAAGGGGAAAAAACTCACCTTTTTCCTTTTCTGTAAGTTCCACAGTCAGAGATACCAGTACACAAACATGTACAAAACTACAACTATTGAGAATTTGTAGCTCAACAAGCCTTAACATTCCCACAAAAGATTGTCTAGTAATGGGGGTACAGAGTGGATTCTTTGAGATCATTGGGAATGCTTGAGGTTGTCTAACTAGCAAAACTGGTTTTGACAGAAAGGGCAAAATTGCTAAATATTTCCCAGTTTAAAGGGTAGGTTTAGAGGTAAAACATGAGGCTAAATAGCCCATGTGGGCAAAGATACAAACAGTTAATATTGCATAATGAGTTCTTTTGTTGACATACTAGTCATTATTATGATTATGTTGCATGAGTTTGCAGATTCTATGTGTAAACTTGCAGATTCTATGTGTAAACATCAGTAAATTTATATAAAATGCTTTATATGCCATAAGCAGCACGGTTTTTCCTATCCCCGCCATGGGTCAGTTAATGTTACAGCATTTCTAAGTATTCTCTGGGTTTCTACCCCAAACTGTCAGCATATATATTGCAGTCCTTTACAAGTAACTCACTAAGCAGGCTATGAGCTGTTAAGCAGACGTGATTCTTTTCATTATTAGAAAAGCAGCATAGGTTTTCATTAGATTACATCACATTTGATTTACTTCATTTAGACGGGACTCAAAGACTGAGGAAGTTGAGTAGCTATTTGTTTGCAAATCATAAGTGAATTAAAAATTCACAACTGAGTGTCTCAAGTTAGGAAAACCAATTTAATTTAAAAAGCACAGGCAGCCAATGAAATTAAATTTCTTCCATAAAAATTAAAATGAATAATTAGAAAATCAACAGCTGCTTATGGAAGCACATAATCTGCACTCTGTCTTTAATACTATTCTTCAGAAGTTTAAATTACTGCTATGGAGACTATTTTAGGCATTTAATTTGTAGAAGAAAAAAAAAACTTGTAGCTAGGGTATAGAGACAAGTTTTTTTATTTTTTGTTAGAGCTGTTGCATTTTTTCAGGGTTTGCAGTGCTTATATCTTTGCAGTAAATTTAATGATGCTTTCTTGAATGGTATATGAGGAGTATAAGCCTGTATCTGTTTTACTCAACACTCTAAATAACTGCTCACTGCTGAAATGTTTCACACTTTAAAGCATCTTACAAGGGGAATAAGTTGCTTTTTCTAGGTATGTGCCAGGAAAAGTCTTGTTTTATAATTATTTTATGACCCTTGAAATGCATTTGAGACCTTCTCTGGTATGTTTCAGGATTGTTTATCTTTAAAGGACGTGTTAGAATCCTATCAAAACTTCTAAATTCATCATTTAATAGTTAATTATTTATATGTTTATAATGATGACCCACACTGTTAATGAAACAATGAAACAGTAAATCAGACAGCAATAAAATCACGAGTTAATAATAAAATCAGCAAAGTGACACAGATTTAAAACTCGCAACAGAAAAAAAAATTAAATGGCAAGAAAAAGAAAACCATGTAAACTGAAAAAATAAACCTGATTATATAGGTGCTATGTAGAATTTTTGATTTAATGATTTGAATAACCTCCCAGTATGGATTTATATGGATGAATACATAAACAGATGTTACTTCAGGGACCTCCAAACTGCAAGTTTGAACCTGGGAAATTAGTGAATTTCACAGGAAAGCACAAAGTAGGTAAATGATTACTCACCAGATGTTTCTTTGCATAGCATGGAATTCACTCTTAGCCACACAATGGCATAAGAGAGTGGGTATACCAGAACATAAAGGACATAATGCATCTTAAAACAAGTGGATCGTAGATCACACAGTATTCTAGAATCTTAGATATTAACATAGGCACCTGTGGACGTCAGTACATCTACTGCTGGAGCAAGAACCTCCTGTCAGAACCAATGACACTCAGTGCTGCATTTACTGAATGTGACCAAGAACAGGCTGATGTAAAAAACATGCAAATTCCATTCAGGACGATGCTAGACATGAATGAATGAATGTTGTGAGATCAGATAAAAATATCAGAATATCTGAACCTAGAAATGTCGCTTAGATCAAACTGTGAAAATTTTCTCACTGGTGATACCCTATCCCAAGTGTCAGTGCATTATCTAAGAACACTGGGAGATCCTTACACTGTTAGTTATGGTTTATCTAGTCAAGGATGATGAACCAATCAAGGATGGTATCCAGCAAATTTTCAGGAGGAAGAAGAGGCAAACATCAATGGCATAGCAATGATATTTTTTTATTTAACATTTGTTTACCAGGAAAGTCTGACTGAGCCAGACAGATATATTATACATTTTCCAGTGGTGACCTGTCTAAGGGGAAGCGTGCATACTGTGAACAATCAAGGATTCAGAATCAAACCTTGTGAAATGCTGCAGCTCAGCAAGTTACTCAAAACAAGTTTATGAATATTACATTTGATTCAGTCCACTGATTGCTCCCCAAGAGTCAATAAACAAACCACTCAAAGAATCTGAAAGCTATTCTACACTAAATTGACAAGTTTCTGATAAGAATCCACGGTCAGTAATTCCCAGAGCTCTACAAGAACTAATTTGGAATAAAGTGAATAATCCCACACCACGAGGTTAGTTACTATGTGAAGAAAAGTTATCTTGGTGCTATATCTTGAGGCAAACCCAATTTCAATGATTCAAGAGGTTGTAGGAGGAAAGCTGAGAATATGACAATATAAACCACTGTCTCACCATTCTAACCAATAAAAGAAAATTAGATCCTGGGTGACAACTTTCTAGTTCCCTCATATCTAAAGTAGGCTTCTTGAGGACCGGCTAATTAAATCCTCTTAAAGTATAGATAGAAAAAAATCCTCAAGGATGAATGGGCAGTATGAAAATAATTATGCCTGCAGAGTTCAGGCAAGATGTAACCTCTCTCCTTGTTCCATCCCATAGGTAGTCAGACATAGACATGAAACTCCTTTCATGACTGACACCTAAATGATAAAGAAAAAGGACAACCAATGTCTGCAGCGTCCATTACTAGATGATTGTTTACCACCTCAATGGAATGTCCAAGAGGTTGCCTTTTAACTGAGGCAACCACCCACATGCTGTAAAAACAATGCAGCTTTCTCACATTTCAAAGTAATGCAATCCTCCTGCAGTACAAGACAGGCTGCGTTGCATAGTCTGTTAATGGTCTTAAAGAGTGAGGCTATGTAATTTGATGAGATAGAGATCTCATGGGACAAGAATTCCACCTACTTTTTAGAGCTCCCTAAATTATAAACTGAACAACAGCTATCTAAGATAAATTTGTATTCAGGAAAGAGTGTCGTCTTCCACTCACTTTCCAATCTCTGACTTTGTTTCCTTGATTTGTGAAGATCCCACTTGTATCATTGTTTGTTAGTCATGATAGACTAGGGTCAGAGTATAGATGCTCAACAGCACCCCTAATGGCCTGATTGTTGGTTGCTGTGAATGCCTCAAGACTGCTAACACAATTCTTTGACAGCAGCCAAGCCAATAAAGGCATCAGGTCATAACTTGAGATATTCTTTAGATTCCATTAACAGGGCAGATACATTTCAGGTGAACTTGTCAGGGGTGCCCATGACTGAAATGCATCATACAATGATCAGACAAAGACACCCTTTTCACCACCTGGTCAGATTTGACCACACCTAGATGACTTTCTAAGTCTAAAGAAACATTGCTTACTGGGGTGGCCAAGGAAATTTCCTGAGTGAAGTCAAAAAATATTTTGGCTGGAGAAAGCTTGACACAAGCTTTGTTGACTCATCCTTGAACCTGATGTTAAAATTCTTCAGCATTAAACAATTATCTTATTTAAGCTGTTAACCAAGGTGAAGCATTGATCTCAGTGAGTCATTTTCACACTCAGCTTGGAAAGGAAAACAGAAATACAGGCATTAACACAATAATCAACTGTATAAGAAAAAAATGCAAAGTATTGTAAGTGATTACCTACTATTACTTAATGATACACATTATATCTGTGCATCTTTAGTGCAAAACTCAAGAAAACATTGAGCAAACTCAAAAAGATTAATAACACCAGTGGACTATGCTAAACAGTACAAAGGATTTAAAGTTAAGTGGCCTAAAAGCTGATTTTGTGTGGATGTGTTCTTGCTAATTACTGTACCAGGAACAGTGCTGCATATCAAAATATAGCAAATTTGATAAGAGCAGTAATCATTCTGCTGGAGTGACCATGCTATGAGTGGTCATTTGGCCAAAGGGAATGCGTCAATGAGGTGACATGCATAACACTATGCATGTTCACAACAAACTAAATCATAGTTGTAATACTGTCACTGAGCACAGCCATACAAGGCCACCACGTTAAAGTAAAAAGCCATGTCATCATATCTATTAGCAAGGAAGGGACGGATAATAAAATCAGAAATGGTGAAAAGTAATCAGATGAATACACAAAAGGGCAGCATAAAGGGATGATGGCTGGTGGAGGGGAAGGAGAGCATATTTTTGTGGGCAGTTGTCCATTTTTGATTTTTAGAGACAGTAGAGGAGGAAGGTGGCAAGAAGCATGTGTAAGGAAGAAGCAAGGTATAGAGAAGGGGCCAGGAGCAGACAAACATACAATGCAGACAGCAGCTGACAGGGGAAGTATTGACAAAGGATAGTGGTGACAATATAGATGCAGACTGACAGAGGGTTGACAACTGGTCATGAGGATGATTAAACCACAAAGACAGGATTGTGAGAGGCATATAAGTAAGAAGAGCACCATGATGTGGAATAGGAAGGGGTAAAGAGACCTTGCTTGACAAGCCCACTAGGGAATCCACCCAGATGTTAGTTTCCTCAGTTGCTGACATCATGAGTGGTTGCTGCCTCGGGAGATCTGCTGGATGGGGCCTAGCTGATCATATAACACAGTCAGAAATATCAATAGAAGCTGCTATGTGCCAGTGAAGATGTCCATTTGGCATCTCACTAGAGTAATCACCAGCCACTGCATTTGTTGCTAGGTGACCCAGGTGGAACCCTTTGCACAAAGCTCAGAAGAGGAACACTTTACCCACAGAGGTTACCACTGGCCAAAGAGGCCACCAGCAAGCCTTAATGGTCACCTTTCACAAGATGGCCATCATCACCTTTCAGTGAAGCAGGCCTGGGGAACTGCTGGTGACACAGCAGCAGACACAGTTGCCAGTGTATCACCTCAGCCTTCAACACAACTCACCCTTGTAGAAATAGAGAAACAAATACAACAGACTACTACATGTTTATAATGATTTATTCAACTATTATCAAAGAGACAGTTGTAAACTACATGTTCCCAGCCATCTAGTTAGCCCGTCAATTTTCTGCTCTTCCTAGCTACTGTAAAACACAGTAGGCAGTAAGCAGAATTTACTGTATCAGTTTAAGTTCAGAATGCTTACAATATGAAATTGACTCCTTCTTCCAGTGCTGTTTCTCCCACTGGTAAAGCAGGCCTATGTGTTGCATCTGCTTGTAACTGCACCTGTGCCTGCACTGCTTAACTGGGCAGGTGATGGCAGTGGCATGACTCAGTGCTGTGGCAAGCCAGTGCGAGGCATCAGTCCTATAAAGCGGGTCATTATACTGTCCCAACAGGTATTCTCTGTAGTCTCTGGCAACTAGAGGAATAATGTTTTAGATTCACCCCATGCATAAGTGAGAGGGAACCTGTACACACAAGAAAAGGCCATTCAACTCTGCAAGTCAAAATGAGGAGGAAAATGCTAGTCTGGTGGACATGGCCAGCTGTAGTGGACCACATGTGACACACATTATGAGGCAGCAATGCTGTACAATGCAAAGTATCATCAGTGAAAAGAGATACCCCGGGATTCACGAACAGCCGGTTTCCATGCAGGAACAGTGTAGGAGCTCCTGCATGGAAAAGGACCACTGAGTGATCCAGGAGAGTGCCTTTTTCATGTACATGAGCAGCCCTACACTGTTCCTGCACAGAAAGCCGTGCAGGATGCAAATCACCTCATTTGATGGTAAAAACATGCAAATGAGATGATTTTGCGATCCACAAAGCTGGCCGGACTCCGTGCAGGAACAGTGTCAGAGCAGAAATGTATTCAGTTAGTAACTGAATACATTTCTGCATCTGAGCAAACGGAGGCAGGACAGCTCGTGGAAAGCATGTATTACAGTCAAACACACATTCCAATGGCCAAATATAAGGCCATTGGCATTAATAATATTTTATTTTTTTTATAAAATTAATCTTTTATTTTTGGCCATTTGTGGCCGTTTAAGCTTAGGGCAGTGGCGCACAAACGGGATTGTGCCAAAAATGAAAAAAAAAAAATAAAAATGAGAAAAGTCAATTTTAAGATAATTCTACATTTTGCCATTATAGTCAATGGCATGCAGAATATAAATAATACCAGGGAGCACTGGTTGTCAAGGGGAAAGGGTCCATCTAAGTGTAATAGCTAAGGACGTACCCACTGGGGTATGCAAATGAGGAGAGTTATATTGAATCACAGATTTCCTCAAAGTGTCAGCTTGTACCTAACCGTGTAGGTGCAGCATTACAACAGTGCAAGTATAAGAGCTCAATGACTTCATAAGGGGGGTGTGTCATGCTTGCTGTAAGCTCGTTTGAGCTCTGTGGCTCATGTTTGCCCTTAGCTAAGCACAGCTAAGGAAGGAGATGTGTCAGATGTGCCAGAGCAGTGTGTACATAGCCTAATGAGTGTGCGTGCCGAGTTTTAAACAAATAAAAAAAAAAGGAAATGGCAGCACTGTTTACATTTGAGCACTGGGTAGGTGTGGCATGCCTCGGGGCTTAAATAGGGAGGAACTGAGAAGGGGAAACAGCACTAGTTTCAAAACTATCATCTGCTCTTTTCTTAGACCTCTCCAAGGCCTTTGATATGGTGAACCACATTCAACTCCTCCATACATTAAAAAAACTATCACTCAGCAATTCCACGCTGAAATGGTTCCAATCCTACCTGTCCAATAGGCAACAGGCTGTTCTATGGCAGGACAAATTATCTACATGCCTACCTGTTACACTTGGAGTTCCCCAAGGATCTATTCTTGGCCCTCTTCTCTTCACCATCTTTGTTAATGACCTGCCCACAATCACCCCCATGCCACATGCATTCAATATGCAGATGATTCGACTATCATCAGCACTGCCTCCAACCTGGCAAACCTCACTGCTTCAACCCAAGACACCTTCAACCTAATAGAAAAATGGTTCTCAAGTCGACAACTAGTTCTCAACCCCAACAAAACAAAACTACTTACTTTCTCACCCACTAACAAGACTCTTCCCCCCACCTTCTCTATTACATCCTCCAATGGAATCACTGTATCACCAGAAGCTCACACAAAGCTATTAGGTGTTACCATTGATAACTCCCTTAAATTTGACACCCATTTCAATCTTACCATCAAAACCGTCAATAAAAAGCTTGGCTCTCTCTATAAAGTAAAACACTTTTTCACTCCTCACGCTAAAATTACAATTGCCAGCACACACCTACTATCAACTCTTTTCTATGCCTCCCCCTCTTTACAAACCTAAACAAGACAACCCTTAACAAACTTGCTTCTTGTTACAATCACATAGCTAGATTTGCCACAAATTCCACCTTTAGAACGCACCACTGCACTAACTTGAAGCAACTAGGGTGGTTAGAGTTTTCCAGCCAACTCCATTTCAACCAACTCAAAACGGCTCACCAGATACTGTATCACCCAGAGAAAACACCAGCTCTGAAAAATATCATTCACCCCTATATTAACCTGCAATCTTTACGCTCCTCCAATAAGATCTTAGCTCAAACTACCAAAGCCAGTAATTCTGCTGGGGATTCTCTATTCTCAAACTTTGTAGGTAAAATGTGGAACTCCCTACCGACCATGCTCACCTCAGAACCCTCACTCCTACAATTCAAAAAAAAGCTTAAACCCCATCTCAATACTCTCTGGCAATGTCCCTGTTCCAAACCTGATTAACCACTATCATTTACCCTTCTCTTACCTCACTATCCTTAAGCGCTTTTTAACAAGGCGCCTCGCCTTTGTAACTGACCTAAGTTTTTTTTTATATGCTGCTGTTTTTTTTTTTTTCCCAAGATGTGATGTATCTTTATATTGTATTTAGAACTCAACTATCTTCCTTTTTTTGCATTAACAATGTTCATATGTCTGTTATGTACTTGGAGCTTTTCCCCCCGGGCCTCCGCTGAAAATGGACATGTATCCAGTCGGACTCTCCCGGTTAACAAATGTAAAATAAAATAAAATAAATAAAATAAATAAATAAAATAAATAAAAATAAAATAGGGAGGAACTGAGAAGGGGAAACAGCACTAGGAAGGCAATCAAGGAGAACTAGCATAGCTGGCAGGTGGAATGTGTCAGAATCAAACAATTACACATGCAGCAGCCTAGGACACTAATACAAATTATACAAACACCCTACAGACTGTTTTTTCTCACAAACTCTACACCACTGGTGTACACAGATGAGGATGTTTAACTGGCAGAACTTACTAAAAATTTTAGAGGCTGCTGCTGCTTTAGTCCATCAATATGTGCTAGAGACTGAGGGTGGTCAGGAGGAGAATGCTGAGAACTGTCCCACAGTGAATAGGGGAGAAGAGTGTACAGACCCAGGGTAACCTACCAGGGCCTACCTTAGCTGGAGATAGTAGAGCAGTATAGGGTGGACAGGGACATTCTACAGCAAATCGTTGAGCTGTGCCGGCCACACCTTACACACAGAACTAATACAGGGGAACCCACCCCAGTGGATACCAAGGTATGTCTAGACTTAAGAATACTAGCTACAGGTACCTTCCAAAGACCAACTTGGGATATCATGGGGGTCTCATAGGCATCAGCATCCAGGGTACTCCACCAGTTCCTGGATGCCATGATGCAACATACCAATGAGCACATATATTTCCCCACCGCCCGTGAGGCGCTGGCCACACATATGCGTCTCTTCCACCGTATAGCAGAATACCCTGTGGTAGTTGGTGCTATAAACTGCATGCACATCCAAATCAAAGCACCACCCAATGAACGGGGCAGGGTCTACATAAACCGCACAAGCTTCCCCTCCATCAACTGCCTGGTCATGTGCGATGCCCAGGGCATTATCATGAATGTGTGTGCTGGCAGCCTTCGAAGCTATCACGACTCCCACATCTGGCATTGCTCACAGCTATATCAGGCTTTTGCCAGGGGGGGACTTCCCATACAGCCATCTAGTGGGGGATGCTGGCTATGCACTGGAGCCGTGGCTGATGACACCCATCAGAAATGCACACACACCTGAACAAGAACACCATAATGAAGCACATGCACAAACCAGGATCATTGTAGAGTGTGTGTTTGGGATGCTCAAGTCACAGTTCTGCTGCCTTGACATATCTGGTGGAGCCTTGCAGTACTGTCCAGCTATATGTACAAAAATGTTCATTGTATGTGCCATGCTACACAGTATGGTCCTTCGTAAACAGCCGCAGCAGGAACAGCATGGGGCAGGACCACACAGCCCCCCACCATTGCCAAGGCCAGCACAGGCACAGAGGAACTTAGAGGAGGAACATCCTGAGCCTGCCCCTGTAGGTAGAAGGAGGCATGCATAGTATGTCCAGCCTTGGCAAAGAGGCAACCATAGCACACACACTGACACTGTAGGGACCCAAGGACTGATTCCTGTCTCCGACTCACACATACAGTAAAAGGGATGCCAAACATGATGCTACCTGAGCTTTACCATGTACAGGGAGTGTACTGTGTGCATCCAGCATAGTCAGCCCTCCAGCACTGTCCTCAGTACTGGCCCAGCAACAAGGTAAGGCACTCTTCCTATCAATTACCGAATGGAGTAGTATGTTCTCATACTTGTATGTATGATATGGATGCAAGCATGCAAGGGAATTGGGTGGCTGAATGGGATAGCAGCAGACAGCTATATGGGACAGCAGGAAATTCATAACAAATACTGGTGTCAACATACTAGGCAGCACTACACAAGGTGACAACCCCCACTGCAGTACATGTGATGGCCCAAAGAACTGTGGGTGTCATTAGGTCACACACATGGATGTCAGTGATGGTCACATATCCACCACCAGCCTCACCTAGCAGGACAGGTGCAGATTACCATGAAGAAAGGCTGGGCTAAGACCCCCAAATGATGGCAATGGCCCCCCACCAGACCTACACAGACATACTAAAACAGGTCTGGCAGTTGCATTCCAGTTCTGAAGGGTAAGAAGTCTGAAACTGAAATATTTGCTATTAAGATCTAATATGTGTACTCTACTGATATGCCTCCTGACTGCATGATAGGTCACAATACAATATGGAATGGAAGTCAACAGAGTAACTGAAATACCAGTACAGTCATTTCAAATGTTAAAGTCTGCAGGTGTGCATCCCCCCACAATCCCATGTAGAAATGCAGTAACAGATGGCCTGCAGCACTCTCAAATGCTACAGTCCTCTGGCAAAGGCCCATGCCTTTCCCATAGTGCCAATGTATGGAATGTCAGGGGGCCCCAACTAACAACCTAACAGTAAACAGAAAACAAATGCAAGGCCATGTTGACAAATAGCAGTAGCATGCCTCCCCATGTCTTATTGCAAGGACTGTAGATCAGGCCATAAATACTACTGGGATAAAGGCCCAACTATAGGGATACCACTGAGATATTGCTTACATAATGTTAGGTGGAGGAGAGAATAACTGAGGGGTGGTGTAAAAGCATGGATGTCATGGAGTGTGTGAAGTCCAAAACTCTAATGTCCACCCATACTACTCCTGACTGCAAACCCATGAATGAATAGCCACAAAACCTCTTGTAAACAACGATGTGAAGGTAAACAGACCAGATATATGAGCCCTGCATCTGGATAACCTGGGTGCATATGTACAGCTGAGAGGCATGGCCCTAGCAGGATATGGCTATTCCATGAAGTTGAGAAAAGCACAAGGAGGGGAACCCCAGACAGCATACTAACAAGGTGCTGGACCATTTACACAGAGCCAGAAGTCTATTGTCTGTAGCTACCAATCTAGCCAGAATCTGTAATCTATATGCCTCAGAATGTTGGTCTCAGCTTCATTCAACTTGTATTTCCCAGTAAATAACTGTGAACAAAGAATGAGAACTGTCAGTAGTTGAGGACATGACACATCACAGTGTAAAACAGTACATATGTCAGAATATCTATGCTACAACCAAACGTCACACAAGCAGCACAAACAGCAATAGTTACAGTATCCCCTGTATGTTAAGCCCATTGTGTCTCCATATTGACAACCTATCTACAGATATCCTGCAGAAAAAGTTTTCTAGGTGTAGCTGTAGAACTGGAGTCCAACCCTCCCTGGAATGGATGCACAATATAGAAGGTCATACTGGGCATGCTCCCCATGTATCATAACACAGTGGACTACAGATATTGGTTATTCACAGCTGACTGTGCACACACACCAAATTGTACATCATTGATACTTCACATACACGATAGGAATACACACACATATCTAAGGCCAACATAATATAATATGTCAAACATGCACACACAGCGATATGGGGAAGAGAAAGACAGACAGCAACAGAGAGAATCCTATTATGAGGCCTGTCCCACCCACTACACATCCCATTGGCCTATATCACATGATATGCTGATGTCATTCACTGTAGAAATACTTTTGGTTAGCCCTCAGTCCTGCAGTGTCAGTGGTGCTTATGATACCTGTGTAACACTACAGTACAAATAGGTATCCATGTAGCAGTTGTACTCTCAGTCCTGCCAAATGTTAAGTTGTGTGTGTGTGTGTATGTGTGTGTGTATGTGTGTGTGTGTGCGTGTGTGTGTGTGTGTGTGTGTGTGTGTGTGTGTGTGTGTGTGTGTGTGTGTGTGTGTGTGTGTGTGTGTGTGTGTGTGTGTGTGTGTCTGTGTGTGTTTCTAGATGAATGTGGTTGAGGCCATTCACACTCACTAAATCTCCTGTACCCCTCCTTCAGCACTGCTGCTGATGTCACTCACCTTCAAAGATACCTTTGGACAGCTCCCCAGCATATAATTTCTGTGGCACTTGTGATAACTGCATAATACTATAGTGTAGCAAACTAGTTAGGTAGGAGTTCCGATCCTGGCAATTGTATAAATGTGAGTTGTTTGTGTAAGAGAGTGTGTGTATCCTTATAGAGACCTGATTTTGTGGTCATTCACACTTACACTTCCCTTACCCCTCCTTTAGCACTGCTGCTGATATGACTCACCTTCAAAGATACCTTTGGACAACTCTTCAATATATAAGCTCTGTGGCACTTGCAATAACTGTGTAATACTATAGTGTAGCAAACTAATTAGGTAGGTGTTCCAGTCCTGGTCCTGGCAACTGTGTAAATGTGAGTGTTTGTGTGAGAGTGTGTGTGTGTATCCTTGTAGAAACCTGATTTTGTGGTCATTCACACTTCCCTTACCCCTCATTTAGCACTGCTGCTGATGTCACTCACCTTCAAAGATACCTTTGCACAGCTCCCCAACATGTAAGCTCCATGGTATGTGTGATAAACGTGTAACAATGTAGTAGCAATAACTACATAGGTATGGGTTTGAATCTCATCCCTGGAAAATGTTTGTGTGTCTACATATGCATGTCTGTACCTCAAGGATTTTGGCCCCATTTACTCCCAGTACAAATCTCAGTGCCTGACTTTAGCAGTCCTGCAGATATTGCCCACCTTAGGAGTACCTGTTGGCAGCCCTAACCCATGTAAGGACAATGGTGCATTTGGTAAATGTGTAACATAATGGTCCAAAAAGATAGATAGTGGTTTGAACCTCAACCCTGGCAAATGTAAATGTGTGTGTAAATAAAAATATTTTTTGGAATCTCTCACCCACTACATCACCCAATGTCAGTATTTACAAGGGCTGGTGATGTTCCTCACCTTAGAAGTACCTTGGGACAACATCCATCCTATAAGCTCTGTGGTGCATGCGATAAATGCAGTACACTGTTAGTAGCAATACATAGCTAAGCAGGGATCTGAAACTCAGTACTAGCAAGTGTGTGTTGCTGCCATCAGTATCCTGTGTGGGAGTCGGTGTGATTGTGCAATAACTAGATCCATTGGGGGGGGGGTTGCTAAATTATTATGTTGAGGACTTAGTATATGGCACAATGTCCACATTACAAGGCCAACAGTTGTCAAACACCATAGAGGTTGGTGTAGACAATCCACAGCCCTAAATGTGACAGTATGGATTAGTGAACAATATAGGCAACCCTTCTATTACTCAGAGACCATTTTCCACCTACATACCATACACAAACACACTTGGATAGGCAACAACCACTATATTGGTAGTTCCTCTGCATATTGCCTTACAGATAATACCCACTGTGTGATTGCAGTGGACCACATGCCTGTTGACCACAACAGTGCCACTGACATCAGAAAGTACTTTGATGTGTTCCATCTCCTGACTGTGTGTTATCCAGCCAGTAAAAGGACATGGCACCCTGTTCCATCCCCTCAGTAGCCCAATCAATGTGTATAGTGGCCCTTTTGCCATGTTCCCCACTGGACGCCTGTAACAACTGTAGTCTGCAAATGCACCCAACAAAGGGAATACCATGCCTTATACACATGCCCTGTATGGACACATGGCAATAACTCCACTGAATACCCGTATCATACTGTGAATGTAGGTGCAATCATTACCTCAGTTACATAGCCAGGCCTCACCAAATGAGGTCAGGAATGCTACATCAAAAGATACCAATCTGTCCGCACAGCATACTCCAGAGACCTCAAGCACACTTCCACACGTCAAAGAACATGCATGCGGGACATGTGCACAACCCAGACACTGTCCATGTTATGGAATATAGATCATATACATGGGAAGCAGTGCACATCACTGGCCACCCACAATAGAAACCTGGATGAGTGGATGGGGAATACAATACCCACCCCTGGGGACCACTCCAGTGACTATACTCCTGAGCCACACTGGGGACTATTGTCATGTGACCTGATGCCAAGGTATTCCCTTGGGCTAGCCTTGTAGAGCCGTCAGGCCCATTCACCTACTACACACCTATGAAGCAATGAACCTATGGGTCTCAGTACAGGCATGTGTGTGCGTGTGTGTGTGTGTGTGTGTGTGTGTGTGTGTGTGTGTGTGTGTGTGTGTGTGTGCGCGCGTTTGTGCGCGTGTGTGTGTGTGTGTGTGAATAGTAATCCCAGTATGTGGCTGTGGTTATTAGCAATCGGAGGTTTGTCCAAACCAAAACATGTACCATTCTCCATTCTACAACAGATGTATATCAGCATGTACCTATGTACAATCCTCAGCCCTATAATCTGTGAGGCATATGCAATCACTGTGTTACAGACCTGGAATTGCCGTGCACATACTGTACTCTGCCTAAGACATGGTGGATGTGTCACCACACTGCCATACCCTGTGGCCTTGCTGCAGAATAGAAATGGGATACAGCATGTGAAAATACATTCACTCAGCACTTCACTTGTGGGGGGAGAGAGGGGTAAAGCTGGCACTGAATGTGTTGCCAAGGCTGTGGCCAGTATCTGTTGTCTCAGGATAGGTATTAGCTTTGTGCAGTAACTTGCAGCACTTGTGTTTAATGCTGTGGAGGTTGTTGATGTAACTATCAAGGCTGTTGTGACTGTCATCAGTGTCTGCTGCATCTCTGCTGCCATAGATGCCTATTATGGACTCCATGAGGGATCCAAAGTTGTATTTGAGGCTAATAAGGGAGTTCAAAAGTCATGGGACACCACCTTTCCCTGCAACAGTGTCCTCCTTCTGGTGTACATTTTAGTAATGGCAGGGGACCATCACATTGTTTCTCAGTGTTTGGAGGATAGTGTCTGGGTTCTGTTGGCTCTGGCTAGTACCATGCATTCATGTACCTGTTTGTACAGTGCCTATGTGTATGATTCCACAGTCATGCAGCTACATCCCATTGCCATGGGTGCAGTGAAGACACCCAACCCTGTTTTCATGGCTGCAAAGTCAGCTTTGGAGAGTTTTTGACAGGTGGTAATCTTTGTGTGTGTGTGTGTGTGTGTGTGTGTGTGTGTGTGTGTGTGTGTGTATATGTGTGTGGGGGGGGGCTGACACATTGAGTTCCATGTTGATTCCACCCTGTGTGAATCTCACCATGCAGAGATTGATTTCTGGTGATGAGCATCAGTCCCATATTTAAGTGGTCAATACAGGTCAAGGTTGTTGCATCCCCTACTAGGGGTCAGTATGAGCTTGTCTAGGACAATGGAAATAATGAATCCCAAAAGTGTTGGGCCACTGCACTGGTGATTGGCTACATTCCCCAGGTAATGGAGGGGTAGTTGAAGACTCGTACTATGTCAGCGTTGCATTGGACCATCAATGGCAGGGTGTTGAGAAATGTGCATGGACAGTCTAGGGATATAGATGTGGACTCATTGCAGACTATAGTCTGGATTGCACTATTACCCCAAGGCAGCTATACCGCATGTATCTCCAGTGCATTATGATGGGATACTAGTCTGGAGGTGTTTCTATCCATAATGAATATGGAGACACCACCTGTGGAGGTGTGGTATGGTCCATGTTTGGGGGCTGACAGCTGTGGAATGTGTCATAGCCTGATACTGCAAGTCTGCTGTCTGCTGCTGTGAACCACCTCTCCATTACAACAGACGTGTGACCTCCACGCCAACTGCTATGAGTGACTGCATCCTGACAGATGTCCACTGTTGAGCAGCATGACCCTCAGATTGCATACATGTGTAGCTGTTATTGTGGTAATAACATTAGGAACACTACCTAATACGGCACCATAGGGATGGCAAGACACTTAGCCAGTACCTGGCAACCCAGCGGTGACAAATGTAGAACATCTATGGCAAGTCATTGGGTTCTGTCAGCCAGAGGGGTCCTGGATCCCCTGAAAATGAGACATAACACATAAGCCAGTGTTGCAGTCAACCATCTGTTGATAGTACCGCAGCATCATTCTGGATTACAGCGGTACACTGCCCAGGGCTACTGTCACACCTGCCTGGACAGCATAATCAGAGAGTTCAACCATGCCTTCTGTCATGTAGTCCAGAGAGGTGTGTCCCAAGTCATTCATACCCACATGGATAAGGAGTGCTACTCATAGTTGTGGAGTGACATGACTGGCTGTGTCATGTGTTAGATGCTGGCATGTGATTGATATTTGGCTGTTACCTGCTCCATATTCAAATTAGTGAGTAGGATATGTGTGTGCCTCAGTATTGAGTTACCCATAATCACTGTATTGTGCAAGGTGGTTAGCCTTTAGAGGCTTAGGTTGAGAGCACACTGTGTAGGTTAAATATGTGTCCCTTGGCATGTGCCATGTAGCGGTGTCTGAGTGGGTGTCTGCCTTGCTGGTCTGTGCTGTTTGGCTAAATGTCCATTGAGTGCCTCTGGGAAGATGGGTGTGTGGCTTTTCACTGTATGTCATGGCTGTCAAAGTGGGTGTCATGGTGATCTACATGTTCCACATGGTGTGGTGCAGGTGTTACATGGGTAACTCTCACAGGTTTGAGTGTTTGGAGTTTAGAGGGGAGGGTTGTCTGTGTACATGCGGCAGTTCCAACAGTGCCCCAGAATGGACATGTGTACTAGGTTAATGGGTGAAAGCACAGATAACAGCCCTTCAAACATGCCAGGAGGGGTGGACATAACTAGTAAGTACTGGGGTGACATCTGTGATGAACGAGTACAGCTGACAGCTCACAGGTGTGCCACACTTCATGATACAATAACCTGGTGAAGTGCCGAGCCATAATGCTAGTTGAAATGCAAGACAGAAAGAACTAGCATGATGTATGGGTGAAACAGAAGGCAGACTGTCTGCCACCTGTAATACTTTACCACAGCTATGCAGTTATCAGCAGCTTTGGCCATGTGAAAGTTCAGTAAGCTCTGTAGCATGCGCGGTAATTGTGTAACACTATAGTAGACATACCTAGATAGGTAGGAGTTATAATCTCAATACTGGCAGGTGTGTGTGTGTGTGTGTGTGTGTGTGTGTGTGTGTGTGTGTGTGTGTGTGTGTGTGTGTGTGTGTGTGTGTGTATGTGTGTGTGTGTGTATCATGTATTATCTGTCTCATACCATTTTTGACCTGTGTACTACCCTTTACACCTCCCTTCACTCCAGTTTAGTAGACCTGTTGATGTCATCCACCTCAGAAGTACCTTTGGTAGAGTGGGATATGTATAAGCTCTGTGGTGCATCTCATAACTGCATAGCACTATAGTAGGAATACCTAGATGGGTAGGAGTTCTAATCTCAATACTGGCAAGTGTATGTGAATCATGTACTTTCTGGCTCATTCCATTTTTTACCTGTATTCTATCCTTTACATTTCCCTTCACTCCAGTTTAGTATACCTTTTGATGTCATCCACCTTAGAAGTACCTTTGGAAAAGGTGGAAATGTATAAGCTCTGTGGCACTTCCCATACCTATGTAGCACTGCAGTTGGAATATCTAGATAGGCAGGAGTTCTAATCCTAATGCTAGCAACTTTGTGTGTGTGTGTGTGTGTGTGTGTGTGTGTGTGTGTGTGTGTGTGTGTGTGAGGATCATATCATGTGTGGCTTATACCATCTTGATGTGTATACCATACACTGCTGGTGACCACCTCAGGCTGCCAATACTTTATATAGTGTGGTGACAGCATCTGCCTCACATGCAGCAGGTTAAACCATTGTACAGTCCTCTTTACAGATGTGTCTGGAATATCCATATGTTTGAAACCTATAGGTGATTGAAAGTGCTCTGTGTGCCTTAACAATGCCCATGTATGTGATATTATAGCCAAATAGGCCACAGTGAGTGTACTGACACATATAGCAGCATGAGGTATCATACCTGACTGAAAAATCATGCTGATAGGATGTCTGCCTCCCTCACGGGTGGCCTGCCTTGTAGGTGCAATACATGAGTACAGATGCTTGGTTTTCAAGTGAACTGTACCTGTTATGGGTCACATTAAAGGCTGGAAGAGGTGTAGACTGTCATATTGTGGTCCTAATTAGTATTAACAGAAATACCTTGCATCTTAAGAGGGGTGTGTACACAATTTATATCCACTGTATACAAGTAATGTGTCATGCATGACCTTACCTTAGGCTGTTCATCCAGCACAATTTGCTGGCCTCTGTCCAGACATCTTGGCACTGACAAGTTGTGAGGTATGCTACAGGAATGTTGAATTCATGTCAGATAGGCCCCAGTGGTGACCACTGTGATGCAATACAGTTAACCCCAGCAACAGTTAACATGCACAACAAACAATATAGCTACTACATAAAGCAATATAGCTATTACTGATGTTTGTGTGCATCATAAATTGCATGTGCTTCACATGCGTGGGGTATTGCCAGGCAACAACACAACAATGTAATACTCACCAGCTTCAGGCTGCTATCTCATACACAGAGGGTGTTAGGTAGTTTTAAGAAGGATTTATTGTCAGCATATGCACATGTGGACTTGGTATAGGATGGATGCAGCATATCTTCACATCTACAGTACTAAAGCATATCTGCACATCTACAGTACTAACCGTAATAATACACAATGTCCTGTCCTCACCATAGATGTGCACCTCTGTGCATTAGAAAACCCCATCCACAACTGCAGTCAGACCTGACACATGCATGTAGATACAATACAGATACATGTATGTCTGATACATTAATGTACTAATCCCCACTTGGCCCTTACCTGCACGCTCCTCATCATGTGTGTGTGTGTGTGTGTGTGTGTGTGTGTGTGTGTGTGTGTGTGTGTGTGTGTGTGTGTGTGTGTGTACCCCATCTCCACAATGCTTCCCTCAACACCATGGCTTGTGCATTCAGAGTGTGGCCCAAGTGTGGTGAGGAGCTCCTCGGTGGATGTCAGTGGGGGCTGGATAGCTGGGCCCCCATCTGTGGCTTGCCAGTACCTCGCTACAGCAGCAGCCCATTGATGGGCATGGAATTTGAGGTTAGTGGCCCAATACTGCACATGCACATACGTTCTGCTGTGCAGGCCAGCATAATTTACCCTGTAGACCACACTATTCCACAGGGCAGTCCTCTTCCAGACATCTTCTTCTCTCCATCCACATGACAGGGCATAATGCCCAATCACATATTGGGTGATGATGTCTGTTTCCCCAACAGAGAATGCTGGTAGGTGGGCACTCTGCGTGTTACCTGGAACAGTAAAAGGTCACGGGTCCTCATACAGTTGTCAAAATGCACATCAACAGTGGATATTACTTGCAAATAATCCAGACTACACCAGAACCCTCCAAGCTATCATGGCTATAGCAGCATACATTATATGCCTGTCCCTGAGCTATCCCCCCCCCAATGTTGGACACTTGATTGCATAATCATCTATCCTCCATCCATTTCTGTGTAGAGGGTTGACAGTGGTCATCTTCCATGTGGATGGTGTGTGTATGATGGCAGGTCTGTGTTTGACTGTGGTGTGTGATGGAGCTTTGAGCATATGCCTGAGTTAATGTAGGAGGCAGACAATGGTATTATTATGCCCCGTGGAGATATGCTGTTGTTGCCATCAGTAGGCAATATGTACATGCTCACCATTGCTGAGGGGAGGAGTGTGGTTTATGTGCATGTCTCCATGTAAGACTGGGGTGGACAGGGTGGCGATGTACCCACCTAACCTGTGTGATGCGGGTTGCCTATATCCATGGCATGTGTATATGAGGTGTTTTTTACCCCCAGTACAGTGTGAATTGTGTTGTTTCATCTGAGACTTACAACATATGTGGAGACATGGTTGCAGTTGTCCTTGGTCGTGTGGATATGTCCAATTCATAGTCATAGTCAGCCTTACAGGACATCACCTGTGAACTTACCTGTTTGCTCAGATATAGGTGGACTTGCTTCAAAGGTGTTGCCTGCACCTATGTGTCCCTGTACAGCAAATGTAGCAACCTATTATGTGGTTTGTGTATTGCTGCTGTCCACCAAAGGGGATTACTGTACCTTGGTGGAGGCTGAATGTACAGGTCAGGTACTGCTGTGTCCATATAGCTACAGTGGATATAAAGGGTACACACCCCTGATACACTGCCTGGTATTTTTGCAATTAGAACATAACACCACAATAACTCATTTCATAACAATTCCCACCTGTAGTGTGACCTATAGCATGTGCAATCAATTAAAAACATAACAATCTGGTCTGTGAAAACATATGGAAATAATACTCAGTACAATAAGCCAGATGAATGAGTGGGCACATCTTTAAACTTGTGTATGCACCTCTTGAGATGGTTACAGCATTCATCCATCTTGGTCTGGACTCTAACATCATGGCACATCTTCACTTGGCAATAGTTGCTCACCTTCCCAGAAACACCTTTGATTGTATTTCAGTGGTACACGTTATGGGTCATATTCAAGATGAGAAACATTATGGAATGATCTTCTGTGATCTCATTGTCATACAGCACATAAACCTGGCATTCCAACAGGGGTGTGTACACTTGTGATATCTACTGTATATAGGTGTTGATATAGCTGGTAGTGGTAGGCATGGACAGAGGGTCATAACACAGATGGACACTTCTCTGATTAATACCTGATAATCATGCCTACTCCATTACTCACATCAGTGTCAGCCAAAATGAACAGGAAAGTAAATTGCTCAATAAAAGCAGCCAAAACAAAAAGAAAAATAGAGCAATTCCACCAAGGCACGACTCCACTGGTATTTTCCACATGAACAAGCTTTATTGCAACACACTTTCTTTAGAATAAAACCATAAACACTGTTGTCACTACAGATATGTTTTCGTCCTCTAATGACTTCCTCAGATGAAACAGAAAAGCAGCCAAAGCCAAAAGAAAAATAGAGCAATTCCACCAAGGCACGACCCCACTGGTATTTTCCACACGAACAAGCTTTATTGAAACACACTTTCTTTAGAATAAAACCATAAACACTGTTGTCACTACAGATATGTTTTTGTCCTCTAATGGCTTCCTCAGATGAAACAGAAATGCATAACTTTTACAATTCTTCCCCTAAAATACCCTCCACTTAATTAATACTGCTATCTAATTGGTGTATATTCTTAATGTGGTCACACTTACTTAATAGATGTTCAGCCCTATAAAACTTTTTTAAAAATTCATTTAAAACAGTCCTTTAAAACAGTTCTAAACACACACATACATATATAAATATAAAAATAGCTACAATACCTTCTCTAAACTCTAATATATATAAATATATAAATATAAATACAAACAAGGTTTAGTTTTATACATGTTAAAAACCTTATAAAACAAACTTTTCTTCCATACAATAGCACCATCTTGTGTCCAAAGAAAGAATTAAAATCCTATACAAGTGCTTTTTAGATAAATGGTTCTAGCAGTAATATAGTAAAAGACATACATTTTCTTTTTTCTCTTTTTGAACCAGAATAAATTATTGCACATACACTTTTGATGTTGCAGTCCTTAGTTTTGTCCTAAGGTAAAAAGTATTACATTTTTTAAAAGTTAATATACATAAAGGGGTACATTTTTCCAGTGTCACTAGAGCTTTGCAGCCCTTAACTTTAAAACTGGAGCTAGAGAGACTGCATCATTCAGACCTGGAAATCTAGTAGCTTCCAGGGATAGTTGCCACAGTAGTTCTTTGTATTCAATGGAAGTCTCCCATGGACCTCCTCTTATGTTCTTTGGAATTACTTCCAATACAAAGAATTTGAATTTACCTTCTTGAGAGCATTCTTGGTACATTTTGTTCTAATTTCATAGTTATGCTCATAGATTCTGTTTTTTAACACATCAGTGTCAGGGCAATGCAACCTCCAGTAGCTGTACACATATATGTCTGTTGTATGCACTGACACTGATATTACACACATCTGCAATATGAACAACCTATTTACCTGACTGCTTGAAACCCATGTGATTAGTTTTGTGCCTTCCAGCTGAACATATGCATACATACATGTTCTCAGGAGATATCTGGTATACATTTCTGTTGAATGTTAGTATGGCCTACTGTATTTACATTCTTGCTGCTCAATCATGCTTCTCAACCTGTTACAGCAGTACATCTGGAAAATGGCACACATAAATGGGTGTCAAAAGGGACATCACTATTGATACTGTATTAATATAGCTGTGCCATACATTAGTACGTTGATTGCACAGTAGGGTTTGACATCACTGTGATAACCTGGAAGATGTCCAGCAGTCATAAGTAGGCTATTATGTTACAATTCCATTGCTCACAGACCTGCCAGTGGTTTGGCTGACATAACACATGTAGATGTGTATGTGACTAAAGATATTAGTCACAAATGTGCTTATTGCCCAGCAGAACACTGTACAGTTGAATGTTATTAATTCAGTATATCACATGCAATTCAACACACATGAATGCAACAGTACTCTACTATGCACATGCCCGCTATAGGTGTCTTAGCTTTACAAGGCAAATATGTGTCATACTCATAATCACAGGTAACATGGATATGGAAAACATCCATTAACTGGTCTAGCAGTGGCACAATCACAAGTGCTTGACAGACACCCCTGCAGTTGTCATATATCAGCTGTCTTTTCCTAGGTGAGTCAGGCTCCTGAGGTGTGATCCCACCTCACAACCTCTCAGAGCATCACATCTGGACAATGCCTAAATGATGGGGGGGATAAATAGGGACAGGCTCAAAATATACCTGTTACAAACATAGGAAGTTTGTAGAATGATGTATTTAGCATTACAGTGAACATTCTTAAGGATGTGGAGTCTTAAACTCAAGTGTTTGTCATTACTTGATGACTTCAGTCCTCAGCTATTTGCCAGAAAAGTACAAATCTCAGGAGGAACAGACAAAAATTCATGATGGTAAAATGTGGACATTCTGTGAAGATCTGTACATGCTATGGCCATAGCAGCTGTTTAGCAGGACATTAGTACAGCATGTCTTGTTGGGACATATATTCCTCCAAATCATATTTCCCATTATTACAGACCAAGTCCTACATTCAATTACTTGCTTACATGTTCCACTTACCTTTTTTTCTTTCTTCTCTTTTCCACTTTATGTTTCATTTATTTCTCTCCCCCTCTCTCTGTACACTAAAGGGATGGCTTTTGTGGGTGATGCTCATGACCAGGTGATGGCCTGTGCACCTATTGGGGTACCCCACTTGATAATTGCATGCATAGCAGCTGTGTAGTTCTTCCAATAGCCAGTGTCATGGCAACACACTCTTATAAATGAATACTCCATGTGGGTATTGGCCCTTTCCTTTACTTGTGAGGAAGACATCCTGGAGTTGTGTAAGCTGCCGCCTCTTACAACAAGACTTGTGGAGACAAGCTAACTAAATGGTGGGGAAGGTTCAAGACTTAGGATCAGAATGTGAGTATTGCTGTTATATGTTTGAAATACTGCTAGTTTAACAGGGTTTCTTTGCACATGCTACTTCTGCATGGGTTTCAGTCTGACAAAGTTTTGTCTCTGCATAGCTCTCAACAGTAGGGCCATCCACATAATGGCCACAGGTTAGCCTGTTATGTATGGGCTGTACCCCAGGCAGGTGTTGTCCTTGCCAAATCAGTAGCATACTCTAGTGATTGCATTATATAGATGGTAACATCCATTTGTTTTTCTGACTTTATATCCCTCAGAAAAGATATGTTACAACAAACCGTGTAACACCAGAAACTTTCTCAGTGTATAACAGCAATATTTCATGTATGGCAGTGTATTTGGCCTTCCATCAAGCAATTATGTCAGGCTTTGTCCAGATGTCATACATTAGTAGGTGGATAGGTATACTTGTCTGTCATTATTTAGTGCTGTAATTCCTGCTGAGGGAATGGCTAGGAAACATGTAGAAGTCTGTACATTAAAGAGGTAGGTGTATAGAGAATGCTCTTTGATGGCATTGTAACATATTTTATGTGGGGGACAGTAACATATGTTTTAAGACTAGGCTGTTAGAACATATCAGGCATATTACTGATAAGAAATATGTCAGGTCTATAGCTGTACATTTGAATAAATCACACCATGGGGACAGTAGTGGGTCTCAAGGTACTGTTTCTGAAAACGTCTGTTCATCAGTGCGATGAAACATTCATAAAAGGACAATTGTTATGCACAGACTCAATGTATTAATATTAACTGTAATACTTTAGCTCCTAGCGGGTTAAATGATGAGTGTAATTGGAGTCTGTGTATTCAATTATGTAATTAGGTGTTAATTGCTTCTTGAGATTAAGGCATGTATTTCTGGTGATGTTTACTCCTTGAAGGCTTTGGCCAAGACATCAGAGTATAATAAACGTGTGAATTACTGGCTGGTTGTATTTTTCTTTGCTATGTTTAATTTTATTTGTTTTCCCAAGAGATTGTTGTGTGTCATGGCTGATTCTGTATCCAACTGTGCATGCTAGCCCAGTTGTGGGTGGGCTATTAGCAGCATATGTTTGTATGGGTATTTTGGGACATGTATGCATATATATATATATATATATATATATATATATATATATGTACACCTCAGTATTTATTGGTAATATATCTATATATTGTTGTACACATATACAAATCTACCTACATATCTCACTCTCTCTCTCTCTATGTATGTTTACATTCAGATATATATATATCTAATAGATACCATTCCTTCCTAATTGCACACTTGTCTCTTCCCTATTGTAAACTGGCTGTAAAGAAGGGTATGTTTGAGAAAACATCCTCAAACAATACAGCTGAGGTGGCTTACTGGTAAATTGCATAGGCTATGTTTTGCAGGCTACTGGGTTCAAGACCTTCAAGGACTGTTTATTTTGTTTCTAGGCAGAACAAAGACTGTTGCTACAGAGTGATTAACGCAGTTTTGAGCAGCTTTGAGCATGTTTTCACAGGTTTGCCTGACAGTAAGCGGTGCTAACGTACGGTTAAATGAATAGGCGCTTATACCGTGTAGGCTTCGCTTACCAGTGTGCAAATCTGCTTAGCATTTACATTTAAGCAATGCTGAAACCTGCTAAGCATAGCTTAGCCCTAGTAACCAGTGATCACATTCCAGTCTGATAAAATAGCAGGGTAATGACATCTTTAATAAGTGTACTTAATTCCCTGTACACAATATGCTTCTATGTGCTGGTATTATAGCAGCAAGGGGTGTGAGTATACTCTATGGGACACCTGGATATACATGGGTAGTGCCACAATTAATTTCTTTGGATTTGTTTCATAAATGGGAAGTATCCCAGGTTATATGCAGTCACACTTGCATGTTCCACCAGCTACAGTGCACTGGTTGACAGAAATAGTTTAACACATATGATATCATTACGTTAGTACTTTTAACAGTGCTTTTTCAAGTAAGAGTAGATTGCAGATTGTTGTACTGGAACCATACACCCCTGCATGCAAAGCTGGACTCTGACATCAGGGGTTGGGAGGGTGGCCTAATGGTTAAGGTGTTTGCCTTGCAAACACAAGGTGCAGGGTTTGAATCTCACAAGGGATAATTGGCTAGGCTTAGAATGCCTTGCAAGGGCAGTTAGCCTAGTACTAACCTATGAACCTATGAGTACTGAGTATCTTGTTCTAGGTGTTTGAGCTGTGTGTTTATATGTATCTTCCATTGGATAGTGATCTGATATGTTGATATTAACTGTAGACTACTATGTTCTTTGGACATGTCATTGAGGACTGATGTCATGTAGTAATGGCATACCTTTCAGTTTCAGATGTGTATCTTTCAAAACATTCCTCCTAATGCATGACTTGTTGGCTACTTTCTGTCTGTCCTCTGTATAGATGTGCAGATGTCAAGTATTGCTACAGCCATACCACTATGTAGGTGCCCACATTGTATTGTGCTGTGGGCCTGGACACTGCTGCTAGTTCCAACGTATGGGACATTCCTTAATGTGGGCCTTTCCCCATTTCCTTGCCTGTGTGAGGGACATTACAGAGGTGGTGGCCTACAGATTCACATACAGTGGGTGGCAATATGTCACAGTACAGGACATGTGGAGACAGCCAACCAGCATGGGGGACATATCCCCAGATTTGCGAACAGATTCTATGTCATCAGTGCTGATATACACATGGTGGGTTGATAGATTGACAGGATTTGTGCGGACATGCATTTTGTGTGTGACATCACAACTCACAGTGATATGTCTCTGACATACCTCTCCACTGGCACGCTGTCCACAGACTGGTCACATGTCTGCCTGTCATGCTTTGTGTGTTCACCAGAAAGTTGGTATCCTTGGTAAATCAGTTGTGGACTCTGGGGAATGTAGTCAGTAAATACATCTATTGGTATTACTGATGTCATATTCCTCATAAAGGATGTTACAACAAACCCAGTGACATCTGCAACTGTCTCAATGTATGACAACAGTATGTCCAATCTACCCCTGAGTTTCTGCCTCTGTTCCCACCTAGTGATATAGGGGTTGATGCTGAGCTTAGTGAGTGGGGAATGTTATCCAAGCCTTTGGACACATCAGTGTAGGCTGTATGTATCACCTTGCCTTCATCCACAGCTCAGGTGACTGACGACAAGAGGTTGACCAGGTTGAATGAGCAGGTATGACCTACCCTTCACAAAGGTAAACTGTGTGGGATCCTAAGTCTGCATTTTCCCATATCCCTGTTTATTAGGTGCATGATGATGCATTCCATAGCTTCACATAACAGACTTGTCAGGCAGTTGGGGCAGTATTTCCCAGGCTCTGTAGTTACACTGCATTTGTGGAGATGGGTGACTGTAGCAGTGCACAGTTCAGTAGGGACAAAACCTTAGTTGTGGCTGTGCTTGAACAGGGCACACAGGTTAGGTGCCAGGTCACTCTGTAGTTCATATAGAACACATCCAAGGATATTCTCACGTCCCATAGAAGGTGTATTCTTGTCCTTGGACAGCAGTGTTTTAACTTGTGCTGCAGTAATACTGGGTGCCTGGTGGAGTACTGGTACTGTGATTGGTCCTTTGGGGGGGAGTGTGGAGTAATGTTTGCACTCAAAATGCCAGCCAGTATATTGGCATTACTTGTTGGCTCAGCCTGGGAGGTGCCATTGTGTAGTAGTAGCTCAGAACAATTCTTGGTATTGCCATTGAGATTCTTTACATTACTGTATGAGGCCTTGTGGTTGTCTTTACTAGGTGCTCCAAGTCTGTTCTCACAGCTAACTTTGTAGTATTTGATGAGGGATCTCAACTATTCGTTGAGGCTGATAAGGGTTTATTTCCTGTCTTGGGACTTCACCTTATTCCATATTGGTTCCCTCCTTCTGTTGTAAAGTTTCTTTATGGCAGAGGACCACCAGATCAGCTTCCTTTCTTGGAGGTGAGAGTCCTGGTTGTATTGGGTAAGGTGGTATCCATGCATTTGTGTATGTGTTTATAGTGCATTGTTGTCTGATTCAGTTGTCATGCAACTAGTCTCCATTTGCATGGCTACTGTGAGGTTAGCCACCTTTGATTTTATGAAGCCATAGTTAGTTTTGGAAAGGCTTCTCATGGTGGTCACCTGTGCAGTGGGGGTAGGACGGCTGTGGATTTCCAAATGTGATTACTTTGTGTTCAGATATAACAAGTGGGGTGTTGACTATTGGTGTCGAGCAACAGCCACCCATGTTAGGAATGACCAGGTCGATGTGATGGCCATATGCATCGATACACGAGTAGCTTTCTCAATTAATGGTGGGGTAGTTGAAGTCAACAAGTATGATAGTGTTAGGTTGGACACTAATATTCTCCAGGGTGTTTATGGACATGGAGTATGAGTCTTGGGACATGTATGGGGACCTATGGCAGGCTACAACCTGAAGCACTGTCTTACCCAATGTCAGCTATGCCTGCAAGATCTGTAATGCATAATGCTGGTCTATCACTCTGGAGGTGTGTGCAGCCTTTGTGAATATGAAACTACCACCATATTTGGAGCTTCGGTCCATGTTCTGCAGTCAAAAATTTATTTTGGAAGTAATTATAGGCTGATACTGCAGGGGTGCTTCCTGCTGCCTTTATCCAGGTCTGTGTTACAGCACAGATGTCATTGTTCCCCACTTTAAGGAATACTTCCAGTGAGTGAGTTTCCAGATTTAGAATTCCAGTGTGCAGCAGCATGACCCTCTGATTGCATGTCTTTATAGCTGTCATATATTTCTGTATGTTTATGTATATATATATATATATATATATATATATATATATATATATATATATATATATATATATATATATTTATAACTATGTATTTATTAACCTTTCTATATATATGTATGCATGCATATATGTGGATATGAATGTGGATGTATCTCTCTCTCTCTCTCTCTAAATATATATATATATATATATATATATATATATATATATATATATATATGTAAATATATATTTGTCCACATATATGCATCTCCATACATATATACATGTATATATAGACTACCTGACTGATTCTACAAACTCCCTTCCCTGCTGTTGGATGACTGTACTAATTGATATGTTTGGGATGTCAGCACTATTTTGTAGGGCTCAGATGGTGTAATAGTATATTGCTTTGGTCATAGTTTACAAGGCCCTGGGTCCAGGACTTGGCAGGCCTTATTATTTTGTTGCAAGGTAGAGCAGTGCTGCTGTGGAGGAAGGGATAAGGGCACTAATTACAAGAAGTCCCTAGTTTTGACCCATTCACCCCCATTTACACAGCCTTTGGTCAGATTTGTTGCAGTAAAAGCATCAGAGTGTGGATCAGATGTCCGAATGCACTATATATATATATATATATATATATATATATATATATATATATATATATATATATATATATGTGTGTGTGTGTGTGTGTGTGTACATTATATATATATATATATATATATATATATATATATATATATACATATACATATACATATATAAATACATTTTCCCTACTGTTGAATGACTGTGCTACATGATGTTTGAAAAAACATCAGATGTAGCTACAGCTCAGATGGCTGAGTGGTAAATTGCTGTGGTCATGGTGTGTAGGGTCATGGGTTCAAGATTTACAAAGGCTGATTATTTTGTTGCTTGGCAGAACAAGGGCTGTTGGATGCAGAATGATTAAGGCCCTTTTAAGCAGTTGTAAGCGGGTTTGCATGGCGGTAAGCAATGCTAACTTCTGGTTAAATATGCTTACAGACAACCATAAAAGTGCTTAATCTGTGTAGGCATTGCTTAGCACCATGCAAACAGGCTTAATCCCACTTACTACTGCTTAAAAGAGCTTACTCCCGCTTACCCCCATGCTAATTTCTTTAAAAGAAAAGAAAAAAGGTTTGATAAAAAAGTGGTGAAAAAGGGGGCATGCAGAGGGAAAGACAATAGGGAAAGTAGCTAGGGATGTGCAGGATGGGTGTAGGGAAGATCCATAGCTCTCCATTTCTTCTACATAGGTTCATAGGTTCATAGGTTTATACTAGGCTATCTGCCCTAAGGCATTTATAAGCCTAGCCCAAATGTTTGTGGCTTACGCCACCCCTTATATGAAAAAATACTGTGCCCATTAGTTTGTTGTGCCTCTGTCCAGCAGTGACACAGAGATGATTCCCGGGATAAACCTACGATCTCCCATCCACAGGTCAAGATTTCTCTTGAACAGAGCCAGCAAGGTGCTCTGCCTCACATGGATCGGGATTTTATTCCACAGCATAGGGAGTCTCTGAGTGATAAATCTATCCCTCCAGCACATCCTATTTATATCCGTGCTGAGGTTTAAGTCGCTTGCTCTAATGGTTTTGGTGGATTTGGATTTTTTGAGGTGGAGCATGTCCATTAATTCCGGGTTGGACATGGCCTTGTATGTCAGGCACATGTCACCTCTGAGCAGACGGTATGCAACTGAATAGAGCTGGAGTTTCTTCAATCTGGCAGCATATGACAGATTTTGGAGTCCCTTTATCCTTTTGGTAAGGAACTTTTGGGGTCTCTCCAATTGCTTCAGATGTCGGGTGAGATACATCCCGAATGGGACATTGTACTCAATCATTGGTCTGATAAGTGAAGAGTACAGGGGAACAATGACCTCACTAGATCTGGATGTGAATCCCTTCATGATCAGGTGGGCAATGTAGAAGGTCTTTCTAACCACTTTAGCAACGTGAGTGTCAAAAGAAAGGCCACTTGTCAACCTGGGTCCCCAGGTCCCTGATAACCTCTTCTGTGCTTAGTGGATTGCCACCTATATGGTAGCTTGGGGTTACCTTGTTTTTCCCGAAGGGTATGACTATACATTTTTGGCGTTTAACTTCAGGCCATGGCTCTGGCACCAGCTATCTGTTTCCGTGAGTCCCTTCTGAAGGATATCCGTGTCCGATGCATTTTCCACTATGGCCCAGTTTGCAGTCGTCTGCAAACTTTGTCAGCCAAAGTCCTCCCATGTTGGCCTGTACTTCTGAGAAGTAGATGCCGAACAATAGGGGCCAAGGACCGAGCCCTGTGGGACACCACTTGTGACCGGCTTGGAGTCTGACATTGCGCCAGCAACTCTAACCCTGTGGGTTCTGTTCTTAAGTCAGTTTGCAACCCATCTTGTGACATATGGGTTTACATTTAAGCTGGTAAGTTTTCTACAATACCCGAGTGGGGTATTGTGTGAAAACCTTTGCAAGGTCAAGGTAGGCTGTATGGACTGCCTTTCCTCATCAATGGCCTTGGTGACTGTTTCAAGAAGTCGACCAAGTTCAAAAGGCATGATCTGCCCTTGATGAAGCCAAACTGGGTCGGGTCCAATGTCTGCAAGTCCCTATATCTTTGTTTATGAGCTCCATTATGATCCTCTCCATAGCTTTGCAGACTAGACTTGTTAAGCTTATGGGCGGTAATTACCAGGGTCCGTGAGGCACCGCCTTTGTGGAGTGGGACCACAGTTGCCGTCGCCACTCCTTGGGCACGTATCCTGTGGTAAGGCTGAGATTAAACAGCTGCCTTATGTGTGGGTTTAATTCCTCATTTAGCTCGTGTAGCACACAGCTGGGGACACCATCCGGTCCCATTGATGCTGTGTTTTTAGCTTTAGAGAGAGCAGCTTTCACCTGCGCATTTGAGATATCTGGGAGGCTACACTCTGCTGGGATAGTTATCTTTCCTTTAGGGGGGGGGGGTGAAGTTTGCACTGAACCTGTCTGCCAGTATGTTGACAATGTCTGTGGGTTCAGTGATTTTTGTATCATTTTGGACTAATTCTGAGCATATCTGGGAGTTTCCACCCAGGTTCCTAACATAGCTGAAAAAGGCCTTATGATTGTCCTTTGAATCCATGGCAATTTTTCTCTCAAAATTGGCCTTAGTTGATTTTATGAGTGCTCGTATTTTTTTACTAATAATGATCAGGGGTGACTTCCCTTTTATGGATTTTGTGCATATATACTGAATTTACATACAGCTTAATTATACAGCTGTGCATATATACTGAATTTCGAGGTATATTTGAACACTCAAACCCCTGGGAAAGGGGTCAGGACAACAATAATGTGTTGTGATGCCAATTAGACCAGATTACATGTGTCCAGTGGACATGTGTGCGAAATGGACAGCTAGGTATGGGGTGAAACTTTTGGGGGGTGAACAGATTGCCCTTTTTTTAAGGTGAGAGTGGGATGTTGGGGAAGGATAGCAGGTATATTTGGGGAGGTAGGTTGGGTAGGAAGACAGAAAAGACAGCATACAGGGGTGGTATATGACATGTAGGGGGTAAACACCTTGGATGGGAAGGGGTGTTTGGAAATCAGAAGCCCATGAGCCCCCAAATGGAAAGAGTGGGTCTGAGGTTCCCACCCATGGTCAGTCACCACTGCACCTTCACTACCCGAAGGTGGCTGTGCTGTGGGCTAAGCTGGAGGGGCAGGCTGACCCTCTAATTGCACCACATGGCCCTCAAGCTGAGGTTGCAGATCTCCAAACTCCTTTTGGAGCTCGCTATGCACCAATCCTGGACCTGGCTTTGGGTGACAGTATCCTGTCTGTGCCCTCTCCTGGGGGAAGGATGAGCCCCATCCGATGAGGTGGTTCAACCCAAAGATGGTGCAGGACCAGCAGATGAGAAGGTCCCAGTGTAGGTGCCAGACATGCTGGGGCCCGGTGCCATGGCCAGATGAGGTGGGAGAGGTGAGTCTGCTGTGACCGGCCTTCCCAAATGTGCTATGGTGTTGCAGTTTTAGAACATGTTGGTTAGTAATAGTCAACACAATCCAGGATTAGTTATAACAGCATGCATAGATATTCCCATTAATCCAAAACAACAGATTTGGAACAGTTGCATAGCAAACAGAACACATGCATATATGGAACCACATTGGCCATTACAATAGCATGCTGGTTATATTGATAGCAACAGGCCAACAATTATAGTATTTCAATCAGGAACATTAATAGAAACACATTTCAATATTTGTTGAACAGTAGGACATATGTCCCAACAGTAAGTTTGGTGTAAGACATACCCATTGATTTGTGTGTTTAGATTATTGTTGCAGATATGGTGGGGGGAAATGTCAATTAACAACATGTATATCCTTGCAGTACTCACAACTTTAATGATCATTGCTCTAATCATTACTCTACAGTTATAATTACAATACCCTATGGCCTTGGTTTGGGCAGTGGTATGTTTGTATAATTCAGCTGTCGTATAGCTACTTTCTACTTCTCTTACCCAGAAGACCTGCGGGGGAATGTTTGTTAACACTACCTGTTTCTACACATATTCCCAAAATCCTAGTTAGAATTATGCATACAGCTTATCACCACTCAAAAAATACAACAACTTGTGTTTCATCAGAGTGAGATATTAAGAAACTGCTGTCTCTTCCTGTCTAAGTCTTTCTTGGTTGTACAATCTG
Organism: Protopterus annectens; assembly: GCF_019279795.1. Taxonomy (NCBI): domain Eukaryota; kingdom Metazoa; phylum Chordata; order Ceratodontiformes; family Protopteridae; genus Protopterus; species Protopterus annectens. The sequence continues at coordinate 1,921,878,924 of NC_056733.1, read as the reverse complement.
ACCTTGTAATTACAACATTCTTGTACAGACATTCCTAGACATATTTTTTTTTATGTAGCACAGTGTGGGAAACAGTGTTTAACACAACATTACTAGTCAGATATCAGATCTTGGTGAATGCAACATTTCATGCCGTACAATACCAGAGTAACCACAACCAGTCCAGGATTTAGAACTTTATTGGCAGGCAGTTACAGTTTTATTTAAATATCACCTATATGGGACTATTAATGTCATATTGTCTGGTTTATTCAGTACAAACATACACATTTTTATACTGCCAGGTGACATTCTACTCCTTTATATTTATTTGGTATGACTACTACAAACAAGATTGCTACTCTCCAGCCTCATGATGCAGCCTTTGCAACCTACTGGCATGGGCTTCCTGATTCGCAGCCCGCTCAGCTGGAGCTGTAATGAAAATAGAGAAACATTTAGGCATACCTATCCATCACATACACAGGCTGGACTTTGGTAAATAGTTATTGCTATGAATACTTACACACTGCTGGGACATCACCCCTCTGCCTTGCTTCTTGGACCCACTGTTTCAAGAGCTCCCTCTTCCTCTGTTTCAAAGTTGGCATAGTGGTGCTGGACCTGCTCACCAGTCTGAAGGATACCAGTGGCACTGGTGAGATCATGGGTGAGACTTTCCCTAGCTTCTGCTTTATATTGGGAGCCCTTTTACTGGTCCTGCAGCAGTCTCACCATGTTTTTTACCAGGAGTCCTACTGTGACCTTGGACTCCTGTATGCCCCAGCACTGCACCTGAAAGTGCATGCCCTCTCCAACACCTGCCATACTGCCTACAGTGGGGAGCTACAACCAGTTATGAGCTGTATTCCCACCTTCGGGGTTTAAACATGGCATGTTTCCCACCCTTTGCTGTGATTGAACTGTTTTGAATATGCTGAGCTAAGCTAAGCTATGGGCAAACCTGCTTAGCTATGGTTGGTAGTGCTTAAAGGGGCAGGTTCAGCATTGCTTACCAATGGGCAAATCCACTTAATTGGGCTACTCATTGCTTAGTATTCATATGTACACAATGCTTACACCAAGTCAGCATAGCTGTGCAATGCTTAGCATTTCTTATGTTTTATTTTATTGGACTACCACCTGTATGGGATTGATTCATCATTCATTACATAATATAAATTTGTTTACCTTCCTTGACATCCTCCAATGTGCTGTAATTACATTTATTCTTGTGTGACTATACTGTACGGGGCACTTGTGTTTATATGGAGGTTTCACTACTTTATTACACTGACACCTGACATCTGCAACTAGTACACTACTCTGGTTGAGAAATATAAGTTACTTCCTACATAAATAACAAATAAATTAAAATTGTAATATTTACACATACAAAATAGAAATGGCTTTTGTAAAGCTTGAACCGTGAATGCCTACATGCAAGGCGCACGCTCTAACTGCTACAATATTGCACTTATGTTTATGTTGTACGTTTATTGATATTTAACTTATTGTGCCATTTCAGTTGGGCTAAGCATAGCTAAGCAATGGGCACACCAGCACAGCTATGCTTATACTTTATTGCATATGTGAACAAAAATTTATTTGTTGTGATTTTTACTTTGTACCCTCCAGAATATTCATGCTAATGCTAAACCTGTTATTCTGTCAACTTTCTGGGTTTGTAGGGACAATTGTCCCTTATGGCTTTGTCCAGATTTCTTACTCTGACAGGTTGGGAGGTGCGCGTTTTTAATTCATACCCTGCAGAAAATTCATGCTTATGCTAAACCTGTTATTCTATCAACTTTCTGGCTTTGTAGGGACGATTGTCCGTTATGGCTTTGTCCAGATTTCTTACCCTGCCGGGTTGGGGGTGTTATGAGCATTCTCACTCTATTTAAATTGCCGTATGGCAATTTTGGTGTACAGGGGGTGTGTGTATTGTGAGAGCACTGCTCTCAGACACACCACCTGCACTCGTACACAGAACCATGTCCGTTTTGCAACACAGCAGCACGCCTTCATGAATATACATGACGTGCTGCCATGCTGCACAGGAATGGTCCCTTCCATGCAGGAATAAGCTATTCCTGCACAGAAGTTTACTGAATCCAGGGGATAGTGTTATAAGCTTTGCAGTGGCCATGTATGACCTCCCAGCCCAGGCATAGACAGAGGCAAAAACAGCAGTGCTGACTATGGCTCATAATGCTTCTCTTTATAGCTGAGATTCTGAGACAGTTATGCTAAATCACATCAGTAGCAGAATTACTGTCCTCTGATAGCCATTTTAGTGTCATAAAAAGTGTGATCACCATATTGCTAATGAACACATTACAATGAACAACTTAGGAAATGGAATATAGCGGATAACAGAGTGTGTCTCCATATAATATGCAAACTGACAGCCAACAGAACTACAGGTGCTGCACCTCAATATTACAGTGTGCACACAACAATGTAGAGAAATAATAAGAGATGACATTGAGGAGATTAGGGTATGGAGTAACATGGAAGAAGGCATGACAGGGTACTGTCATGCTTGGAAGGTTGGGGGCTAACCCTTACAAAAGACAGAGTACAAGGTCAGTACAAACTACAGTCCTACTTTGAGTGGGATTACCTTGACAGGGAACAATGAACAAGGTCAGGATGGATTACTGTCCTGCTGTGTAGGGAACACAACAGTGTTTAACATGCACATAAACCACAAGATATGTTATGAGGGGTCCCCTTCAGATGATCAAAATTTCAAAACAGTGAACATCATATGGCTGAGGACCATGATCAAAGTTTTAAAACTTTGAATGTTCTGAATGACGATCACTGTACAGTGCAGAATGGGAAATTTACCATTTCCCTTGCTGTAGTGCAATCTTGGAGTTGGTATACTTAAGTAGCATGGGGTGTGGAGGGTGCATGGGGGGGGGGCTTGCCTCCTGCAAAAATAAAAAAAAACACATTTTTGTTTTTATTTTTTTTTATTGGATTTTTGAAGTGTCAAAACTTCAATTATCTGGTCCTCAGTCATATGCTGTTCAAAGTTTTGAAACTGTGATTGTCTGAAGTGGACCCGTTATGAGTGATATGAGGCCTGCTGTACATAGGTTACAAGTGCTATCATACAGTGCTGACAGATGGCAAGCAATAGTAATGTGCCCACTGCTGCCATCAGTACAAAGTTGTGTTGGAATGGTGACAGTATATGAGTGAACAGGTCTTTGGCCTGGGGTTGTGGGCATGAGACAGTGCTGAGACATTAGTGGCTGGCAAGGACAGTCATGCTTACATGCAAACTGATCCATATGTGTAACCCACAGGTGTATGCATCTTGTCATGGGACTAAGAAAATGGAGATGGCTAGCCAGTTCACCACCTCAGAGACATAGGTTTTGCTACAAACCTTATGCACACATGACATGCATATCCTTGAGAAAGGTATAGCAGACAAGGCCTTCTGGTACCAGGTGTGAATGGAAGTGGTGCAAGATATCAATACTGTTGGTGACTATAACTGGACAGCAGTACATGTGCATCACAAGGTTACAGGTACGATACTGCATGCTGAAACTAAGGCATAGATAGTGCCAGAGACAGGGCAACCACAGGAAGTGGACAACCAGCACAGTGATTTCTCTCACAGATGGAGAAATTCCTGGTATCCCTGTAACTGGCAAGTGAGATAATACTCATACGTTGAGCTGGTGACAACTGGTTGGATGTCTGTAGGGGAGACACTAACTCAGTACTGTAATGTTCCATTAATGTAATGTCATGATCTATGAATGGCATACTCAGTAGAACACATGCACACATCTATTCTTCAAGTACTTCTGGGATGCAGCTTTGGTCATATGCTATTTAAATAACTGGCATGTAGCAGTCTGTGTGCCATATGTTGGTAAGAGTTGCAACTGTTATGTAGCATTGCCACATGTATGTTATATGTATGTATTTACAGGTTACACTTGAGCAGGTTCCAGCACAACAGGTCGGAACATGTCTGATGTTATCAGGTCACCTGTAGCTGACACTGATGACAGCAAGCACATTTACATTCTAATGGCATAGTGATAATGTCAGAAATGCTAATGTTGGAGGGAAAACACACATCCCACAGCTTCAATAATGATGGAGGGGTAACATAAACCTCTGGTATACCAGGTGTTTAGTACTGAGCTTCCTGTACATCTTAGCCCATCCAAGCTATGCAGGAGTCACTGCCAGAGAAGGTATCAATCTGCTGCTCGTTCTTTGATATGCACACACCTACAAGAGGGAAGAGGCATGTAGGTGGCCATCTCTGTCACACCTCTATGTCATTTCCCCAGCAGTGTGTGACCCTTTGTGTCAGTCAGCAAAATGTTCAGGTAAATGATCCAGGCAGAGATAGTCACTACGCAATCCATATCAGAGTTGCTGTGTGTGTGGCCTATATGACAAAGTCCATTACATGGATCGTGGGGCTTGAAATGTAATGTGTGCAGAGTGACATGGCATTATGGTGACTTGGAATAAGAAATGCATGCTGAGGACAGTGGTGGCCCACTTGACAACCAGTGGTGCATCCATGAGGATACTGGCAAATACCTACTGTGGTTTTCCTGGAGGATGGATGCACACCAGATGGTCAAAATTCAGGCATGCACAGATTTCTTGCACCACTCCAGGGACAGCATTACTTTGTCCTCTGTTCATGGTTGCCCCAACTTCCAGGTGTGGGTACTCCCATGGTCATGGCTAATGCCTTTCCATATCAACCATGGGATCAGACCACCAGACCAGCCCCTCATGGTCCTGTGTTACAGTTCCACTCCATCCCACCCCACTGTTGCCTTACCATGTGCAGTACCTAGCTGTGGTCATTTATGAGGTCATGGATGCTAATCTTCAACTGCATCCCCACATAGAGGTGTCACAGTGGGGTTCCTGTATATGCTTCTTAAGTGGTATACCAGCCACTGGAGAGGGTGCCTCCAGTCTTGATACTGTATGCCACATGGTGCAATTGGCCAGCATCCACAAGGATCACTGGAGGATGTGATCCTTTACTACCTTAGCCTCCCAGTCCCCTGAGTGGCAACCACATTCACCTCCCGTAACCCTTCCACCTAGAGTAACATTTCTGCCCCTGTCACTGTGTCCCAATATACATATGAAACCACCACCTGTGCTCTTCCCACCTCTCTGGCCTGTTTGAATTTGATAATGTTTGATACATGGCACAACTAGCTCATGCACTGTAATGCATAGCCCTGATGTGTTAATGCATACATCAGTTTGATTCTGTGGTGTCCCAGTCATGGCTCATATCTGTGGACCAGATGTCACCTATTTCCAATGCCACTGCATATCGCACATGCCTCTGCCTTATGGTGTGTCATTATAGTTTGTTTCTCTGATGACTCCTCTTCTGCTGTTGATGTAGGTCTGGACGTCTGCTGGTATTATAATGTCCTCACACACTGTAACTGCTTTTGAAGCACCATATTTTGTGTAACATGGCAAAGACAAGATTTATGTCACTGAAGGTCATTGAAGCAGCATCCAGCATTGTGACAGATATATGCAACCAACAAGCACGAACCTTTGAAAAACAAAAAAGCAAGCGAGACCAAATCCTCAGTACTTTAAAATCGTAAACGTATTTTTAATAAGAACGTTTTCGCTCCTACAAAAGCAAGAGCTTCATCAGACAATAGTAAAAGAACGCCTTTACACTTTTAAATAAAAACAGTCATGATGTAATTTCCTTAACTACGGTGGAAATGGAAAAAATGTTTACATGTGACAGATATGTTATCTGTATGCATTCACAGGTTCCATGTGCAGAGGGTCCAGCACAACAGATCCAAATATGTGTAATGTCATCTGTTCACTTGTGGCTGCCAATGATGGCTGAATGCATATGCATTAGCCAATGACATAGTGACAAATAACCACCAGATTTATGCAAGCAGTGGAAATGAGTTTCATATGTGTGAACACACATTCACTGATGTTTTGCACTTGTTTTAATCTGGTGTTCCATGCTCTGGGGACTATGGATGAGGACTTTCATCCACTGCTCCAGAGAATATCCTTCATCACCTGAAACCCACAGTCATCACCATCATCATAACCCCCCCCCCTTTTTCCTCATTTTCTACATGGGGTCAGGGTGTTGTGTCAACTGTTGCTATCTCTCTCGATTCAATGGCACTCTCCTACCTTCATCAACACTCATGCCTGACAGTCACAAGTCTTTTCTCACACAATTTATCCAGTTCTTTGCTAGACAACATAATTTCCTCTTGCCTTCTTCCTGTTTTTCACAAATCTTCTTCACCAGATTGTGTTTTGCTTTTCTGCACATGTGCCTGAACCACCATAATCTGTTCTCTTTGACATTGTTTGCAGATGGAGCTACTTTGGCTTCGGCTCTGAAATGGTTACAAAATAAAATACAAATACAAAATAAAAATAAAAATATCAGAAGAAATCCCTCTAATTTACAAATTAATGAGGCAAAAACTTTCACCCTTCTATACTTGCCTTATCTAAAACAAAATACAATTTAAAATGCTTTTCCAGCTAAACTTTCATTTACTCATAATTCCGCAAAATTTTAGGTCGCTTCAGCAGAGGAAACTAAACATTCGTTTTTGTAGCTTTTTAACTTTACACTTGCTCCATGACTGGTTTGACTTGTTTAATTTGTTAATCCAGTTCTATACTACATGTTAAACTAGTCTTTAGCACCTGTTTTCTAGACCCTTCTGAGCTGATATGTGGGATTGGGGGTATGGAATACAAGCTCCAGGCTTTTGAAAAGCTGTGGCTTATCCATTAATTTTTTTCTGTGCAGGAACTTTTTTCATCAAAAAGTTGGAAGACATATTTCCCTAGGGGCACATTTTACAGGAATCAGTTCTAGTGTTTTCTGTGTCTACCACATTCTCAACAAATCAAGAAATATTTGAAAATGTTTTCTTCCTGATAACTGAGGAAGTGATTTCCTTTCATTTTCTATTGCACAGCTATATGTAGTTATTTTACTCACAAACTGGATTGTATATTTTTTACATAGTTCTGCATTCTGAATGATTGATTTCAATCTTAGGCATATTCCACATTATACTATCATAAAGAAAATGCGGTGGTGCAGTGGTAGCATTGTTGCCTCACAGCAAGAGGTTCTCTCTTCTGATTCTCGGCTGGAGTGCCTTCTGCGTGGAGTCTGCATGTCCTCCCCGCGGTTGGGTGGGCGTTTGAAAGACATGCGTAAATGGGCATGCCTTCGTTGAAGGTTGAATGTCGAGCTGGCACCTCAGCGTTCGTCAAAATCTACTGCCAATCATTAGCGGACCGGAGTTCCGCTGTGGCGACCCCTAACCGGGAAAAGCCGAAAGACAAAAACATTTGTCTGTTTCTCCCACATGTTGAATGGACTTTGTAAACCAATGTGTATAACCCACTATCTTGGGCCACCAATATTAACCTTTCATCTGCTGGTTTGAATTCGCCTCTCCTTGACCATTCCTGCATCCGATCCTGATCAACATGAGGTTCTTCCATAAGTTTTCTATACTTGCAACTATATTTATGCATTTTCCACATTTCTTGCCTTCTCATCTCAGCCTTCACCTTATATTCTTTCTTTTGCTTTTTGGCACATTCAGTTGCTGCCATAATTTTTATCTACTTCTGGTTTGATTTCCATTCCTGCTTGACACCGGTATGCTTGTGCTAGAGTAAGCAGAGAAGCCATCTTAGATTTATTCTCCTCATGTTTCAAAACTTTCACTACATTTGGGTCTTGTGAGGTTAGCAGATATGTGTGCAGTCCCACAATTGCAGATCTATACATGTAATCAATTTCAAGGAGGCCCATCCCTCCTTCAGAACAAGGAATATATAATCTTGGTATGCACCGATTTTTATAAATCATCTGATGAGCATGAAGCGTCCTTGTTTTCCTGCCCAATCTATCCAACAAGTTTTGGGATCAGTCAATCACTCCTAAACTGTAAGTTAGGACAGGAAGAGCAAATTGGTTTATAGCCTGAATTTTGCTCCCAGATGTCAATGCTGTTTTCAGGATTAGTTTAAGTCTTCTAAAGTATTCCTTACTAAGTTTTATTAGCATTTGTTCATGTTTTATTGTTGATCATTCATGAATTCCCAAATATTTATACACTCCCTCTTTTATATCACATTCTTGTCCCAAACTGATGTTTTCTTAGTGCTGTAGTTTTCCTGCTTTAAAGGTTGCTTTTGCACATTCATCAAGACCAAATGGCATTCTTATATCATCTGAAAAAGTTTTGACAACTTGCAGTTGCTTTCAGTTCCTCAACTGATGAGCTATACAGTTTTAAATCATAAGCAAAGAGAACATGAGAAGTCTTTACCATTTGTTGTTTTCTAGGAGCCAAATTATAGCCTTGACCTAAGCTGTTAAGTAAACAGCTTAATGGGTTAAGGTCAAGACAGAATAGCAGCAGTGACATAGAGTCACCCCGGAATATCCCCTTTGAGTTTTTATCCCTGGGATAATAATTTGTCCTTTATCATTGCTTAATTGCAAAGTGGTCTGCCACTGTTTCATGGTTACTGTAATGTAGTCGATCAGTGTACCTAGCTGGGTGAGTTTGCCAATTATACCTGAGTGGGGGATAGTGTCTAAAGCCATGGCTAAGTCTAGGTAGGCTGTAGGCACAGATTTCCCTTCATCCAGGGACTTGATGACTGTCTTGAAGAAGTCTACCAGGTTTAACAGGCATGATCTCCGTTTGACAAATCCAAACTGAGTAGGGTCAAGTGTTTGGAGATTACCTGTATCTTTGTTGATAAGGTCCATGATGATTCATTCCATGGCCTTGCAGATAAGGCTGGTCAGGCTAATAGGTGTATAGTTCCCAGGGTCAATGGAAGTACCACTTTCATGCAAGGAAATAACATGGGCCATTTTCCATTCAGCTGGGATGAAGCTGGTACTTAAACTATGACTGAAAAGAGTACCCAATGGTTTTGCTAATTCTTGTTGGAGCCCATGTAGGATGCAGCCTGCAATGTTATCAGGTCCCATAGATGCTGTGTTTTTGACCTTAAAGAATGTGATTATGACCTGCTCTTTAGAGGTAGGGGATGGGTAGTAGGGATGTCATGGGGTATGTGTTGCTGGGACAGGGGAGTGAAGTTTTGACAGAATCTGTCACCCAGTGGGTTAGCTATGTCCACAGGCTCAGTATATGTGATATCATTAACTATCAGTTTGGCACAAATCTGAGCTTTTCTTTTAGGTTATGGATGTAACTAAAGAATGCCTTATGGCTGCCCTTTGTTGAGGAAGCTAATATGGATTTGTAGTTTGCTTTAGAGGACTTCACAAGAAGTCTTATTTGCTTGTTTAAGCTAAGGAAGAAATGTTTCCAGTTTAGGGCTCGCTCCCTCTTACTCTTAGACAGCAATTTTTTCCTCTTATTGTAAAACCTGTTAGTGGCAGTTGTCCACCAGGCAGGTTTGCTCTTCCTTGAGGAGCTTGTTTTGGTCCTATCAGGCATGGCTGAGTCAATGCAGTTATACAGGTGTTTGTATAAAGCATTGGTGTAGAACTCAGCATAGTTGCCAGTTCCATCTGAGGGAGAGGTGCAGTAAAGCTATTTTGTAAGAGGTTATAATCTGCTTTGGGGAAGTTTTTTTAGTTTAGTTGCTGCTAGGGAGGGTCAGGTGTGATAGTTACTTCAAATGAGCCTGAGTTGTGATCATATCTTACCAGGGAAGACCTCACAGTGGGGGTGCTGCAGTGGACCCATATTGGTAAGCACCATATCCAGGATGTTGGCACTCCCTTATAGGGGTGTCATCCAGCTGTTCCATGGCATTGGAGTTAACATAGTCGAGGAACCTTTGGACAAGTGAGTTTGAGCACAAGTAATTTACCCAGTCAATGGATGGGTAGTTAATGCTCAAAACCATGGTGTTCAGAAGTATCTTGATAGACTCAAATAGATCCAAATAGGCAGAGTGGGTGTCCTGATTAATGGAGGGAATCCTGTCAAATAAATAAATGAATAAATAAAATTACTCCTTGATAGACAACCAAGAACTTTATATTACTCTAGCTAGACTAAACTATAAATTGGCTATTGGTGAAAAAGTATTCTCTAGACTAGGACTAACACTGTGGAACAACCTACCACCTGAAGTAAAATGTAGCAAAACATTGTTCAAGAAATAACTTAAAGAATTCATTTTCCAAGGAGCTGGGTGCAAGTGCTTCCATGATAATTAACTAAACCCGACTGATGTTGCCAATTTAAGTTTTAACCAAATATACAAATACTACATGATCTGTCTGTCTGTCTACAATTGTATATATTCTGAAAATCTGAAAATATACTGTAATGTGAACAAACACTATATTAGTACTTATTCAGTCATAAGAGACTCATATAATTAGTTATGCTCGTTATCTTCCTTTGTAATGATGTATTGCAATTTTGTTAGAATAATTTCTGTATGCTTTCTTACACTGTACCTTTTGTACCCAGGCCATGACTGACAAGGGTCTTTGGAGAAGCTCATCCACCCAGTTATCAAATTACAAAATAAAATAAATAAAATGTGGAGGGTAGATGGTATTATATCATATATAAAGTTAGAAAATTGAAAAGAATAATAGGATCATAGGATCATAGGAAGTTACTAGGCTATTGGCCCTAAGGCCTTTATAAGCCTAGCCAAGCGTTTAGCCCATGCATAGACAAATCAACACCTGATGCCCCTGTCCAGCAGGGACATGGGTGGAATCCCATGGATGTATTTTCTATTTCCCATCCAGTTATCCAGATTGCACTTAAAAAGGGAATAAAGAGGTACTCTGCTTGATGTCAAGAGGGAGTCTATTCCATAGATGGGGGAGTCTCTGGGACACAAATCTGTCCCACCAGCAAGTCCTATTGATGTCACAGACCAGGTTGAGGCCACGTGTGCAGATTACTCGAGTGGAGCTTGAATTGCGGATATGCAGCAGTCCCATCAAGGTGGGGTCCGAGATCACCTTGTATGCCAGACAGAGGTCACCTCTGAGGAGTCTGTATGAAACAGAGTAGAGGCATAGGGCTTTTTGCCTATCTGTCTGTGGTATATTTTTGAGGCCTTGGATTCTCCTGGTGAGGTACCTCTGTGGTCTTCCAGCTGCTGCATGTGCTTTGCGAGGTACATGCCGAATGGGGCATTGTACTCAATAGTGGGCCTTAAAATGAGAGAATACAGGGATGTTATGACCTCTTTGTCCCTTGATGAGATACCCTTACTTATAAGATGGGCAATGTAGAAAGTTTTCCATACAATGGGAACAACATGGTGGTCAAAAGTCAGGCTGCTATCAATCTAGGTGTTGTTATTTATGTGATAATTTGTGGGGACATCTCTCTTTCTCTCCCCAAAGGGGATGATGATGCATTTTTTTGTATTCAGCTTGAGGCCATGTTTCTGGCACCACTCATTTGTGTGGGTGAGACCCTCTTGGAGGATGTCCATGTCACTAGGAGAATTGATGACAGCTCCCAACTTGCAGTCATCTGCAAACTTGGTCAGCCATGGCCCACTGGTTTTGACTGTACCTCAGAAAATTATATCCCAAATAACAGAGGCCCCAAGACTGAACCATGGGGTACGCCACTCAATACGGGTCTACTGTTTGAGGTGTCTTCCCCTGTTTTGACTAGGTGGGTTCTATTAGTGAGCCAGTTGGCTACCCATCTGGTAACATACGGATTGATGCATAGGTGAGAGAGTTTATCTATTATGCCAGAATGGGGAATGGTGTTGAAGGCTTTGGCCAGGTCAAGGTAGGTGGTGTCCCTGAATTATAGTTAACTTATATTCTCCCTGTACTAATCAATATGATTTTATAATTAATGTATTTAATCTTTTATCTAAATTCCGTGAGCACTATTTTATATTGGGTGGGGATTGGAACATGAGTATAGATTCTAAAATTGATAGAATGGGTAATAAAAGTAGTCTTATCAGTTTTAGATTTAATGGACTGATTTGAAATCTCTGACCCAATTAGATTTGCTGATCTTAATAAAAATAACTATACATTTATTCAACATATCACAAGACATTGTCCAGAATACAGTTATAACAAGTTACTCCAATATATTATTAACCATACCACTGAATCTGGGTTGCCTTTCAACTACTCCAAAATACAACTAAATCTGTATTTAGATAAAATTAACCCTATTTCTACCTTAGTCATCAACTGGACATTAAATCTAAACCTCTTATATCATGAAGAAATTAAAACAGAGATAATAGGGGGTCTGAAAGGAGAAATGATACGTCAGCAAGCAAAGGAGAGTAGTATTGCTGAAATTGAATTCATCCTCCAGTCTTGGTGAGTACCTTCACAAGGTGAACCCTATTTTTCACAAAGTCTACCAAGATGACATTGATATATAGACTGTATTTTGTATTGTATATATCATGGACAAAAATAGGTCAAAAATTAAAAAAAAGATAGCTGGGTGCACAAGACCCAGCATAAAAATGTGCCCAATCATGGTAGGTGCATTGATGCTAGGAGTGGAAAAAAATGACAGTATAGATGTGACACCCATGTACTGGTCCAGTAATCAAGGAGCCTCAATTCTCACCACTAACACCAGTGAGGGGTGTCCACATTGTGAGGATAACATGTACACACACAGTAAAGTACAATTTCCCTTAAGAGCACACAGAGATCACAGTCAGTCTGGGGCTGGTTTCTCCCTTTCGCTCCAGATCCCCAATAAGACTCCCCACTGGCACAGCTATAGGGTTTAGATCTCAGCCGAGTGGTCAAGCCAAAACCTCCAGCACCCTCTCTATCCAACCAGTGCTTCGTGTCCCTTCCCAAGTAGCTGACACACATACACTTTGAGATTTGATTTATATACAAACACACAGATACTCCTGGGGAAGGCTGGCACAGGTTCACTAGCTATGCCCTCTGCTTCCCAGGCTATACAGTAGTACCGACTGCCACCAACCACTACTATCAGCTACTATAAAGGCCCTTACTAAAGGTTGTCCAATTCTACTGTGCAGTGTTATTATTATCCAAGTGGTAAGTGTGACTAAGACTTGAAGGCTATTTAGGAGTGGCCTATACAGTGTCACAAAATACATGCAAGTACTCTAAGAGCTTAAATTATCTCTATACAACACAGACACACGTGAAAGGTTTAAAAATATTTAATAATAAATAAAAGCACAAGACAATACTTATTAACTCAACACAATGACATTAGAGAATTCAGAACTCACAGGAAAATACTTTAAAACAATATTGTAGGATAGTCTCACATAAATATAGAAAACAGCTAGACTAATCTGGCTATATTCCTATCTGTCTCTAAGAGAAGCTATGCTTTAAGTTCTACTCATGAGGCAAAGTGATGGTGAGTTGTCAGCTTCAGAACAAAATACAAAATGCTGTTCTTACTTTCTGAGATAGCCCTTAAATTGATAATACACATTACTTCTGAGTCATTTCAGATTATATCATTCTTGACACTTCTGCTTACATTTCTCAGGCTCACAGAACTTAAAATTTAACATTTATTTGTAATCTGCACCTGCCAGGAGGCCATAGCAATAACAGACAGTTTACATGTGAAACCATGCAATTATTTCTGTCTTAGGACAATAGAAAGAATTTCCTGGCCTAGACATCATATCTCCGATCTTGAGATCACACACAGCTGTAAAATTCTTTAGTTATCAGCTTTCTTCCAGCAGGGTGCACTGTGGTTAAATTTCTGAAGTTCAGAACATAACACAGTTTTCATACATTTGCCAAACAAGCCTGTGGATCATATTAATATTTACAAGGACATAAAATTATTTATAAAATTCTATCTAGCTAGGCTGGCAACCTTCACAATTCTCCCCTCCCCCCAAAGAACTCAAACTAGTTTTTCAAGTGACCCTTCGGAAACATTGCTTGAGAGGGTTAGGTCTATCTGGGTATACCTTACCCCATTTCCTGTCTTGAGATCATATCTGCATTGGGGTTGCTAACCTCACTGCGGTGTTGCACTGACATATATGCTTGCAGCCCTAGGCTCCATCTTAGCAACTTTGCATTTTGCTGGCTCGATGTAACCATGTTAGGAGATTGTGATCTGTAACTACAGTGAATTTCCTTCCATACAGATAAGGCTGAAATTTCTGCAGTGCCCACACTATGGCTGGGCATTCCTTTTCCACAGCTGCATAGCATTGCTCCCTGGGTTGGAGCCTACGACTGAGATAAACCACTGGATGCTCTTCTTCCTCTGAAGAAATCTGGCTAAGTACAGCCCTCACCTCATGGTTCAAAGCACCCACCTGCACAACAAATTATTTGCTGTAATCTGGACTGGCTAACACAGAGGGTCCTCCCAAAGCTTCTTTAAGCTTCTGGACTGCCTGCTCACATGCTGGGGTCCACACTACCTTATTTGGTCTGTTTTTTCCTTGTCAGGTCTGTGAGGGGAGTAGCTATGGTATTATAACTGGGGACAAACTTTCTGTAGTACCCTGCTGTCCATAAAATGCCCTGACCTGCTTTTTGGTAACAGGTTTAGGCCATGCCTGAATGGTTTCCACTTTGGCAGGTTCTGGCCTGATCTTACCATTCCCCACTCTACGTCCCTTGAAGGAGACCTCTGCCATACCCACCTGACATTTGCTGGACTTAATGGTCAACCCTGCTCTCTGTAGTCTGCCCAGCACCTCCCTGACATGTTGAAGGTGCTCTTGCTAGGAATGGCTGTAGATGACAATATCATCTAGGTAAGCAAGGGCAAAGCCTCCTGCTCCTGCTAGGATATGATCTACCAGCCTCTGAAAAATCGCTGGGGCATTTTCATCCCAAAGAGCATCTTTGTGAAGTCACAAAGACTGACCTTTCTGTAGCACTGGGAGTCAAGGGCACCTGCCAGTAACCCTTGTTAAGATCAATGGTGGTAAGATATTTAGCCCCACCCAGCTGCTCTAGGGCTTCATCTGTCATAGGCATGGTGTAAGCATCTGACTCTGTGTGACTATTTAATTTCCTGTAATCCACACAGAACCTGATGATGCCATCCTTGTTTGTCACCAGCACCACTGGGGAGACCCAGGGACTGTTGGACACCCGAAGTAACCCTAGTTCCAACACTTCCTGTATCCCCTCCCTCAGAGTCTGTTTGACTCTCTCAGGCACCCTATAAGGGGCCTGCCTAATAGGCCTTTGAGGTCCTGTATCCCCCTGGTGCTGTACCAGGTGGGTGCACCCTGGTGTCCCAGTGAACATGTCCCCAAACTCCTGTAACACTGCTCGGATTTCTTGAACCTGTGTAGGAGATAGTTGCTTGGACATTGCTACCCCTTCCACTGAAGTGTCAGTCCAAGCCTCAATGAGGAGATCAGTCACCAGATCTCCCTCAGACTCCTCCTGCCATCCACTGCAAATACTCAGCACAAGGGCCTCCCTATCATGGTAGGGTTTTATCATGTTAACATGGTACAATTTGTGCCCTTGCCTCCTGCCTAGCAGTTCTACCATGTAGTTAACATCACTGGCCTTCCTTGCCACCTTGTAGGGTCCCTCCCAAGCTGCCTGCAGCTTGTCTTGTCTGACAGGAATGAGAACCATTACCTGCTGCCCTATAGCATACTCTCTAGCTTGAGCATTCCTGTCATACCAGAACTTGTTCTATTGTTGGGCTTCTGCCAGGTCCTCCTGGACCAAACCCATGAGTTCACTGAGCATTGTCCTGAGGTTTAGGACATATGGCACAACAGACTTCTTGTGGGATTCACACTCACTCTCCCACTCATCTCAAATTAAGTCTAGAGGCCCTCTCACCCTATGCACTTACAGCAACTCAAAGGGTGAAAAGCCTGTGGATTCCTGGGGAACCTGTCTGTAAGCAAACAACAGATGGGGCAAATATTTGTCCCAATCCCTCTTAAACTGGTCTGCAAATGCCCATAACATGGACTTGAGTCTAGAGTTTAACCTCTCAACAAAGCCATTAGTCTGGGGAAGGTAGGGGTGGCCTTTAGGTGCATTACCCCATAGTACTTCCACAGACAAGTCAGCAGATCTGACATGAAATTGGCACCTCTGTCAGTCAGTATTTCTTGTGGAAAACCTACCCTGCTGAAAATCTCCAACAAAGCATTTGCCACCTTTTCTGCCTCAATGGAGGACAGAGTCATTGCCTCAGGATATCTGGTAGCATAATCGAATACTACTAGGATATACTTTTTCACTGTGGAACGTGGGGTACTCAGAGGCCCCACAATATCCATAGCTACCCTCTGAAATGACTCCTCAATCACAGGCAAAGGCATCAAAAGAGCTTTCACATTGTCTCTTGCCTTGCCATTCTTTTGACACTGCTCACAGGTCCTGCAGTACCCTGTTCCATCTATGGAAATCCCAGGCCAATAAAAGTTCTGCATAATATATCTCTTTGTACATTTTATGCCCATATGACCTGCAAAGGGAATGTCATGGGCTATAGCTAGAAGTGCCAGACAGTAGGTTCTAGGCACTACCAACTGCTGTATCCTCCCACCTTCTACCCTCTGTTAGGGGTCCACTCTCTATACAGTAACCCTTTGTCCCAGTATACAGAATCCCCCTTCCTTTGAAAATCAGATGCCTCACTAGCTACCTCTCTCAGGCCTTGCAATGTAGGGTCTGAGAGCTGAGCCTGTCTCAACTCTCTCTTTGTAACCCTTCCCAGCTTCCCTTCCACAGGAATTCTAGCATCCTCTGACAATGGTGCCTCACTGTCAGCCTGGGTACTACTACTCATCTCTGCCCTTGCACAAGCAGTTGTGGCTCACCTTCAGTCTCACTTCTACAGGGTAGCTCCTTCCCTGAAGAAATCACCTCACCAGTCCTGGCTGCAAGTATGCAGTCTGTCTGGGTCTCCCCCAGGCTACCAGACTCACATGCTTGTCTCCAAGCCTAACTGCGTGTAACTGCATGAACACATGGTACTGCATTATCAAAATCATTCCCTATCAGGACATCTGTAGGGATATCCTCAAAATGTACCTACTTGCTTGCTTCCTTTTCCACCCTCCCAGTAAAGGTGAACCCTAGCCAAAGGTATTTGGAATGGGGTCCCTCCTAAAGCTCTGACTGGAGTAAACTGCCCAGGCAAGTAGTGATCATCTGTAACCATTGCAGGCTTCACAATGGTTATGTCAGAGGTTGTGTTTCTCTTAGCAATGGTCTCTTTGACGTTCATTATGATAGGATATGACCTCTTGTGGTAGTTTGGTACTTTTTTTGTCTCAAGACAAACTACTGTTGTCATTACCACTTACTGGATCTGTCACCTTTTGTTCCCCACCTTGCCTCCATGAACATCTAAATGCCACATGGCCCCACTGTTTACATTTAAAACATTTAACCCTAGGTCTTGGATATGTTTCTGGACTAGTGGCTTCCCCTGCTACTGGCAGATTCTGTTGCGGCAGTCTGGGCTGTCCACAATGAATTCACTTAGACCCATGAGCAGCACTGGGTGTCTCTTTCCTGTGCAGGGATGCCCTGCTTGCTAGGTATAGGTCTCCCTTCTTCCTCAACTCATCTGCAGTAGAGCATTGTCTATCAGATAACCATATCCTCATGCCCTCAGGCAAAGTGCTAAGGGCTTGTTCCCTCACCAAAAGATCTGCCAGTCCTTCAAAAGTGGTGACTTGACATTCACTCACCCACCTATGAAAATAAGTGCTTAGATTAGCAACATATTCACACACACTTTCATCTGCCTTGCATCTATGCTCATGAAACGTTTTCCTATAAGCCCCACATGTTAGCTTAAAAAAATCTAGCAAACAATTGTTTACAGCCTTATAATTTAAGAAATCATTGTCAGACAGTTTGGACAAAATAGTTGCAGCCTTATCATGGAGTAAGGGGGTCAGGAACCATACCCAGAGTCTTTGGTCAAATCATACTGTTTCCATACCCTCTCAAACATATGAATAAAACTATCAAAATTATCACCCTCTGTAAATTGTGGAAGATATTTACTGACCTTTTGTGCTTCTGGGGTTCAGGTACTCTTTCCCTTTACCTCCATGACTCTGGCGAAGAGTCAGCATCTCCTTTTCATGTTGCCTCTGCCTCTCCTTCTCCTCAGCTACCAAACATAGCAGTTTCTCATTTTCCTCACTCTCTAGATGCCTCAGTCTCTCTGCTGCTTCCATTTCCAAATGCTTGGCCTCCAACATAAGTCTTTTTAGCTCTAGATGGATTTTTAAGTCCTCCATAGAATTGAGCTGTCCATTCTCTGAGTGTTGTACATCTCCACGGCTAGTCTGATCATCTTCTTGGTCGCTATTCTCGGATGCAGTTGTGACCAAAGTTGCAATTTTGTCTGCCTTAGTCAGGTTTCCATGCACCAGTCCTTTAGCCTGGCACATCTCAGCCATGTGGCTCCTTTTCAGGTTGCCATACTCCTCTGCTGACAGGCTTGACTGGTCTCCTTGACAAACTAAGCTAACAAAAGAAATAAAACAATTGTGATCTGAACTCTGCATATTCACTGCATGGCTGATTTAGAGTACATAAACACCTTCACTGATCACTGTACACAAGCTGCAGGAATTCACTATCCACACCACAACAAGCCAATTAATATGTGATGTGGCTAACAGACCACTATCAAATAATTAATGTTTAATGTGGATATCCCACAACTGACAAACAATTAATATGTGATGCCCGTGCACTGGCCCAGTAATCAAGGAGCTTCAGTCTTCACCACTAACACCAGCGAGGGGTGTTCACATTGAGAGGATAACAAGTACACATACAGTAAAGTACAATTTCCCTTAAGAGCACACAGAGATCACAGTCTGGGGCTGGTTTCTCCCTTTCTCTCCAGATACCCAATAAGACTACCCAATGGCATAGCTATAAGGTTCAGATCTCAGCTGAGTGGTCAAGCCAAAACCTCCAGCACCCTCTCTGTCCAACCAGTGCTTCATGTTCCTCCCAAGTAGCTGCCACGTATACACTTTGAGATTTGATTTATATAAAAACACACACAGACACTCCTGGGGAAGGCTGGCACAGGTTCACTAGCTATGCCCCCTTCTGCCCAGACTATACAGTAGTACCGACTGCCACCAACCACTAGTATCAGCTACTATAAAGGCCCTGACCAAAGCGTGTCCAATTCTACTGTGCAGTGTTATTATTATCCAATTGGTAAGTGTGACTAAGACTTGAAGGCTATTTAGGAGTGGCCTATACAGTGTCATCAAATACCTGCAAGTACTCTAAGAGCTTAAATTATCTCTACACAAAACAGCCACAGTTGAAAGGTTTAAAAATATTTAATAATAAATAATAAAAACACAAGACAATACTTATTAACTTAACACAATGACATTAGAGAGTTCAGAAATCACAGGAAAATAATTAAAAACAATACTGTAGTATAGTCTCACATAAATATAGAAAACAGCTAGACTAATCTGGCTATATTCCTATCTGTCTCTAAGAGCAACTATGTTCTAAGTTCTACTTACAAGGCAAAGTGCTGGTAAGTTGTTGTCAGCTTTAGAACAAAATACAAAATGCTGTTTTTTCTGAGATAGCCCTTAAATTGATAATACACATTACTGCTGAGTCATTTCAGATTACATCATTCTTGAAACTTAGCCACAGCAATAAAAGACACTTTACATGTAAAACCTATTAATTATCTGTGTCTTAGGACAATAGAAATAATTTCCTGGCCCAGACATCATGTATCCAAGCTTGAGATCACACACAGCTGTAAAGTTCTTTTCTTATCAGCTTTCTGCCAGCAGGGTGCACTGTGGTTAAAATTTTGAAGTTCAGAACACAACACACCCTGGGATTCATCAAGCAGCCATGCAAGAATAAGTCAGTCTTGCACAGCAGGGACCGTTCCTGTTCAGCATGGCAGTGCTCTATCCGTATTTATGAAGGCAAGCTGCCATGCTCTAAAACGGACATGGTTCCATGTAGGAGCACAGGGCGGTGTGTCTGAGAGCAGATCTCTCACAGAACACATGCCCCGTGCACTGCAGAATTGCCTTTTGGCAATTAAAAATGAGTGAGAATGCTCATAACACCCCCAACCCATCAGGAAAACACAAATCTGTGGTCAAAGGCGTAAATCGTCTTTACCAAGCATACTTCTCAACTGTATAGATTTTTGTAGAATGCCCAGAATTTTGCCTCATATTTTTAGTGTGTTCCCCCTAAAATGTGTACCTTACAGGGAAATAGCTGAGGATTGAAGTAATTAAATAATGACAAAACATTTGAGTTTAAGACTCCACACATCCTTCGGAAAATTCATGCTAATGTAAAACCTATTATTCTGTCAACTTTTTAAGTTGTAAGAGCAATATTTAAAATCTGTCCCTATTTGTCCCCCCATCATTTTAGGCTTTGTCCAGATATTTTGCTCTAAGAGATTGAGAGGTATGCTATCAAGCCAAAAGTTATTAGGATAACACAGGTAGCATAAGCACATAGTGCACACCTCCCAAACCATAAGAGTAAGGAATGTGGACAAAGCCAAAAGGGACAATTGTCCCACAAATCAGAATGTTGATAAAATAACAGGTTCAGCATTAGCAGGGATATTCTGAAGGGTATAGATAAAATAACACAACAATTTTTTTTTTATAAATGCGATAAAATGTAAGCATAGCTGTGTGGGTGTGCCCATTGCTTAGCTACACTTAAACAGCACAAGAAGTGAAATAGCAAGAGACATCCTACATAAGCAGTATTGCAGTAGTGTAGTGGTTAGAACGTACACTTTGCAAGCAGCTGTTCCTGGTTCAATCACCTTTGAAAGCAGTACATAAACATTTTTTTAGTATTACCTACTAAACATATATTTGATTACTGGAGTACTGCATTAGGTCCATATGTGAGGTGCCAGTTTAATAAAGTTGTGAAATCCCTATATAAACACAAGTACCCCATGCAGTACAGTCACACATGAATAAATGTAATGAAAGCACATTGGGGGATGTCAGAGACAGTAAACACATTTATAATATGTAATGAATGATAAAGCAATGCCATACAGCAGATAGTCTATAAAATGAAAAATAAGCAATGCTAAGGATTGCACAGCTCTGCTTACCAGGTGTAAGCATTGTGGAAATATGACTGCTAAGCAATGAGTAGCCCAGCTAAGTGGATTTGCCCATCAGTATGCAGTGCTGAACTTGTCCCTTTAAGCAATGCTAACCTTAGTTAAGCAGGTTTGCCCGTAGCTTATCTTAGCTCAGCATATTCAAAACCATCCAATCACAGCGAAGGGTGGGAAATTGACTATATTTAAACCCCACAGGTGGAAATACAGCTCATAACTGGTTGCAGCATCCCACTGTAGGCAGGATGGCAGGAGTTAGAGAGGGATTGCACTTTCGGGTGCAGCGCTGGGGTATACAGGAGTCCAAGGTCATGGTAGGACTCTTGGTAAAAAAACATGAGAGACTTCTGCAGGGCCAATACTAGGTCTCCCAATATAAAGCGGAAGCCTGGGACCATGTCACCCATGATCTCATCAGTGCCACTGGTATCCCTTGGACTGTTGAGCAGGTCAGGCACCACTATGCTGACTTGAAGTGGAGAAAGAGGGAGCTGTTGGATGAGTGGGTCCATGAAGCAAGGCAGAGGGGTGATATCCCAGCAGTGTGTAAGTAGTCATACCATTACTCTTTTCTAAAGTCCAGCATGTGTATGTGAAGGATAGGGGTGCCGAAGTATGTCTCTATTTCATTTACAGCTGCAGCTGAGTGGGCTGTGAATCAGAAAGCCCATGCAAGTAGGCTGCAAAGGCTGCGTCACGAGGCTGGCGAGTAACAATCCTGCTTGTAGTAGTCATATCAAATAATTATAAAGTAGTAGAAAGTCATCTGGCAGTATAAAAACTGTTTTATGGTTGTACTGAATAAACCAGACAATATGACAGTGATAGTCCCATATAGGTCATATTTAAATAAAACTGTAACTGCTTGGCAATAAAGCTCTAAATCCTGGACTGGTTGTGTTTACTCTGGTATTGTATGGCATTTATTTTTGAATTCTCTGAATAGTAATGTATTAACCACTGTTTTCCACACTGTGCTACATAAAAAAATGTCTAGGAATGTCTGTATAAGACTGTTGTAAGTGCAAGATCATATTGTGCAACCAAGAGAGACTTAGACAGAAAACACTGAAGAGATAGACAACAGGATCCAAATAGCACACTCTATTGCAACTTAAATTGTTGTACTTTTAGGAGACACAGCCATGGTTCGAATCCTGTGAGTGGTAGTAAGCTATATGCATAATCATACCTCTCAACTGTGCAGATTTTTTCAGAATGTCTAGATAATTGGCCCGTGTTTTCTGCCTGTTCCTCTGTCCCCCTGGCAAATCAGTGGAATGATTTCAGAAATGTAGTCACGAAATAATGACATACATTTGCTTTTCAGACCTCAAAACCTTCAGAAAATGTATATTAAAACAAATCCTGTCACTCTAGCAGCTCTCCAAGTTTATGACAGCAGTATTCAAAACATGTCCCTATTTGTACCCCCATGTTGTCAAGCTTTGTCCAGAGTGTATGCATTGAGAGATTGAGAGGTATGTGCATAATATTAACTTTGAATCTGAGAATATGTGTAGAAATAGTCAGGTAGTGTTAACAAGCATTCTCTCCACAGGTCTACCAGGTAAGAGATGTAAGAATTTAGCTATAAGACAGTTGAAGTATACACTGTGTATAAACATACCACTGCCCAAACCAAGGCCATGGGGTAATGTAATAATACCTGTACCTTAATGATTGCAGCAATGATCATTAAAGTTGTGAGTACTACAAGGATATATAAGTTGTTAATTGGCATCTCTCTCTCCCCCCACCATATCTGCAACAATAATCTAAATACACAAATCAATGGGTATGTTTACACCAAACCTACTGTTGGGACATATGTCCTATTGTTCAATAAATATTGAAATGTGTTTCTATTAATGTTCCATGTTGAAATGTTATCATTGGCGGCCTGTTGCTATCAATCTAACCTGCATGCCATTGTAATGGCCACTGTGGTTCTACATATGTATGTGTTCTGTTTGCTCTGCAACTGTTCCAAATCTGGTGTTTTGGGTTAATGGGAATATCTATGCATGCTGTTATAACTAATTCTAGATTGTGTTGACTATTACTAACCCACATATGTTTTAAAACTGCAACACCATAGCAAGTATGGGAAGGCTGTTCCCAGTAGACCCACCTCTCCCACCTCATCTGGACATGGCACCATGCCCCACCAGGCCCCAGGCATGCTGGGGCCTGGTGCCATGGCCAGATGAGGTGGGAGAGGCACCAGGCCCCAGGCGTGCTGGGGCCTGGTGCCTCTCCCACCTCATCTGGCCATGGCACCAGGCCCCAGCATGTCTGGGACCCACCCCAGGACCTCCTTGTCCACTGGTCCTGCACCACCTTCATGTGGAAATGCCCCAGGGGATGGGGCACATCTCCCCCGGGAGTGGGCATGGACAGGATCCTGTCACCTGAAGTCAGGTCTGGGGACTGGTGCATAGCGAGCTCCAAAGGGAGTTTGGAGATCTGGTATGCCAGCTTGAGGGTCGCGTGGCACATTTAGAGGGTTGGCCTGCCCCTCCTGCTCAGCCCCCAGCAAAGCCACCTTTGGGGCCATGAAGGTGCAGCGGTGATGGCCCATGGGTGGGGACGTCAGTCCCACTGTTTCCATTTGGGGGCTCGTGGTCTTATGATTTCTAAACTCCCTTCCCCATCCAAGGTGTTTACCCCCCACATGTGTCATATACTTCCCCTGTATGCTGTCTTGTCTGTCTTCCTACCCAACCTACCTCCCCAAATATACCTACTATCCCTCCGCAACATCCCACTCTCACCTTAAAAAAAAAGGGCAATCTGTTCCCAAAAAAAAATAATTTCACCCCATACGTAGCTGCCCATTTTGCACATGTCCACTGGACACATGTATTCTGGTCTAATTGGCTTCACAACACATTATTGTTGTCCTCACCCCTCTCTCAGGGGTTTGAGTGTCCAAATCTACCTCCAAATTCAGTACATATGCACAGCTGTTGCTGGAGAAGAAATGGACAGCTATGGACCTTCCCTACACACATCCTGCACATCCCTAACTACTTTCCCTATTGTTTTTCCCTCTGCATGCCTCCTTTTTCACCACTTTGCTATGATCCATTTTTTCTTTTCTTTTAAAGAAATTAGCATGGGAGTAAGTGCTTTTAAGCAGTAGTAAGTGGGTTTAAGCCTGTTTGCATGGCGGCAAGCAATGGCTACACAGATTAAGCTCTGTCAGGCTAACTGTTTGTAAGCATATTTAACCAGAAGTTAGCATTGCTTACCACCACGCAAACCCATGCAGACCCACTTACAACTGCTTAAAAGTGCCTTAATTGTTCTGTATCCAACAGCCGTTGTTCTACCCAGCACAAAAATAATCAGGCCTTGCAAGTCTTGAACTCAGGACCCTGCACACCATAGCCACAGTGATTTACCACTAAGCCATTTCAGCTGTACATAAATGTGATGTTTTCGCAAACATTTCATGCAGTTCAGTTATTCAACAGTAGGGAAAATGTATTTATATATGTAGATGTATGTATTTATGTATCTTTGAAGGTGAGTGACATCACCAACAGTGCTAAAGGAGGGATAAGGGAAGTGTAGGAAGTGTGAATGTCCACAAAAGCTGGTGTTAGTGAAGGGACACACACTCTCTCCAGGAAGTACATTACCACAGTTGGCAGGATCAGGATTAGAACTTCCACCAAACTAGTTTGCTATATGACAGTATTATGTAGTTATCACAAATGCCACAAAGCTTATATGGCTGATAAATGGCCAAAGGGTTATTTCAAGGTGAATGACATCAGCATGCATGGTAAAGTAGGGCAATGGGAGGTGTAGTGATTGTGAATAGCTTCAAAATCATTAATCTACACAAACACACACACACACACACACACACACACACACACTCACACACACACACACACACACACACACACACACTTGCCAGTACTGAGATGCATAGGTTCATTGCTTCATAGGAGTGTAGTAGGTGAATGGGCCTGAAGGCTGTACAAGTCTAGGCAAAGGGAATACCTTGGCATCAGGCCACATGACAGGGGTCTCCAGTGTGGCGCAGGGCTGTAGTCCCTGGAGTGGTCCCCACAGATGGGTATTGTACTCACCATCCACTCATCTGGGTTAGTATTGTGGATGGCAAGTGATACTGACTGCTTCCCATGTACGTGATCTATGTTCCATAACATGGACAGTGTCTGGGTTGTGCACATGTCCCACATGCATGTTCTTTGACTTGTGAAAGTGTACTTGAGGTCTGTGGGGCATGTTGAGTGGACAGATTGTTATCTTCTGATGTAGCATTCCTGACCTTATTTGGTGAGACCTGGCTATGGAACTGAGGTCATGCTTGCACCTACATTGACAGCATCATTCAATGGCGTTAGTGGTGTCTGTCCATACAGGGCATGTGTATAAGGCATGGTATTTCCTTTTTGGGTTACATTTGCAAACTCTACAGTTATTGCATGCGTCCAGTGGGGAACATAGCAAAAAGATCACTGTAAGCATTTATTTGCCTACTGCAGGGATGGAACAGGGTGCCATGTCCTTTTACTTGCTGGATAACACACATTCAGTCAGGAGATGTAACACATCACAGTACTTTCTTATGTCAGTGGCACTGTTGTGGTAAAATGGCATGTAGTCCACTGCAATCACACCGTTGTTACTATCTGTGATGCAATATGCAGGGAACTACCAATATAGTCATTGTTGCCTAGCCAAGTATGTTTGTGTATGAGACATGGGTGGAGAGTGTTCTCTGAGTAATAGAAGGGTTGTCTATATTCAACAATCCATAATATCACATGTAGGGCTATGGATTGTATACACCAGCCTCTCTGGTGTTTGACATCTGTTGTCCTTATAAGGTGGACTTTGTGACATATACTAGGTCCTCAACATAATACTTTAGCAAAATCTACCCCACAATGGATCCTGTTATTACACAATCACAGCAACCTCCACACAGAATACTGATGACTAACAGACGCACTTGCCAGTACTGACATTCAAACCCCTACCTAACTATGTATTGCTACTATAGTGTACCACATTTATTGCACCCCCCACAGAGCTTATAGGTTGGATGTTGCCCCAAGTTACTTTTAGGTGAGGAACATCACCAACCCTTGTAAATACTGGCATTAGGTGATGTAGTGGTTGAGAGATCCCCCCCAAAATTGTACCCTAAACACACATTTATATTTGCCAGGGATGAGGTTCAAACCTCTATCTAACAATCTTTATGGACCATTATGTTACACATTTACCACATGCACCACTGACCTGACATGCTTTAGGGTTGGCAGCAGGTACTTCTGAGGTGGATGATATCTGCAGGACTGCTAAAGTCAGGCTGTGAAATGTGTACTGGGCGTAAATGGGGCCAAAATCTTTGAGGTACACACATACTTACCACAGATGAGATTCAAACTCATACCTGTGTAGTTACTGCTACTACATTGTTCCAGATTTATGGCACACCCCACAGAGCTTATATAGCTGGCCCTTGCCCAGAGGGGTATTTCAAGGTGACTGACATCAGCAGGCTTGCTAAAGTAGGGCAATGGGAAGTGTAATGACTGTGAATGACCTCAAAATAATTAATCTCTACACACACACATACATACACACATACACACACACTTTCACAGTTGCAATGTTTGGTATTAGAACTTCTACCTAACTTGTTTGTTACACAATAGCATTACACAGTTACCACACTCGCCACAGAGGTTAGAGGGCTGGCTCTTGTCCAAAGGGGTATTTCAAGGTGACTGACATCAGCAGACTTGCTAAAGTAGGGTAATGGGAGGTGTAGTGACTGTGAATGGCCTCAAAAACCATTAATCTTTCTAGACACACACACAATTGTCATTTCGGAGATTAGAACTCGTACCTCACTAGTATGTTACACTATAGTGTTACGCAGTCCTCTCATGCACCACAGAGCTTACAGGGCTTACCATTGTCCAAAGGGGTATCTCAAGGTGACTGACATTAACAGGCTTGCTAAAGTATGGCAATGGGAGGTGTTGTGACTGTGAATGGCCACAAAATCATTAATCTTTATACACACACTTGCCATGTCTGGGATTAGAACTCCTACCTAACTAATATGTTATACTATAGCTTTATGTAGTTATCACACACGCCACAGCACTTATAGGGCTGGCTCTTGTCTAAAGGGGTATCTCAAGGTGACTGGCATTAGCAGGCTTGCTAAATTAGGACAATGGGAGGTGTAGTGACTGGGAATGGCCTCAAAATCATTATTCTCTATACACACACAGTTGTCAATGCTAGGATTAGAACTCCTATTTATCTAGCATGTTACAGTACAGCATTACACAGTTATCACAAGCGCCACAAAGCTTATAGGCCTGATAATTGGCCAGAGAGTTATTTCAAGGTGACTGACATCAGCATGAGTGCTAACATGGGCAATGGGAAGTGCAGTGGGTGTGAATGGGCCATAAACCATTCTTTTGGAAACACATACACAGCACTCAGTCACACACAACTTTACATTTGACAGGACTGGGTATACAAATGCTAGATGATTACTGATTTGTACTATCATGCTACACAGTCATCACAAGCATCACAGGCACTATAGGGCTGAGGGCTACCAAAAGCAAATGTCTACAGTGTTTGACATCAGCACATCATGGGATATTGGCCAAATGAATGTTTGGTGGGTGGGACAAGCCTCATGATGGCAAACTCTTTGTCATTGTCTGTCTCTGGCCCACATCTGTGTGTGTGTGTGTGTGTGTGTGTGTGTGTGTGTGTGTGTGTGTGTGTGTGTGTGTGTGTGTGTGTATGTGTTTGAGCAATTATAGTGTGTTGGCCTTGGATATGTGTGAGTATTCCTATCCAAAGTGTGTGCAAAGCATGAATGGTGTGCAATGTGGTGTGTGTGCACAGACATCTGTGACTGACAGATATGTATAATCCACTGTTGTTGTCAGACATGGGCTTCATTTCTCCAAGTACAGGAGCATGCCCGGTATGACCTTCTGTATTTTGTTGTCAGACATGGGTTTCATTTCTCTAAGTGTAGGAGCATGCCCAGTATGACCTTCTGTATTGAATGTATAAATCCATTCCAGGTAGGTTGTAATCCAGTGCAGGATTTTGTGTTCTACACCTACAGCTATCAACCTGTTTCTGCAGGATATCTGTAGATAGGTTGACAATATGGAGTCACAATGTGAGAAAGATAGTGGGATACTGTAACTATTGTGTCTGTGCTGCGTGTGTTACATGGTTCGTGTTAGCAGAAGTGTTCAGACATATGTACTGTTTTACACTGCAATGTATTATGTCAACTACTGACAGATGTACTTATTTGCTCACAGTAATTTCCTGGGAAATACAAGATGAATGAAGCTGTGTCCAGTATTGTGGTCTGCAGCCTACATATTTTTGCACACTCATGCCATTCTGGAGAGGTAGCTGCGGACACTTGCTGATGGGTCTGTGTAAATAGTCCAGCACCTTGGTACTGTGGCTGAGGATCCCCTGCTTGTACATCTATTGACATAACAGAATGGCCATATCCTGCTGTGGCCATACCTCTCAGCTGTACAGATTAACCCAGGTTACCCAGAGGCAGGGCTCATATATCTGGTCAGTTCCTCTTCACATTGTGGTTTACAAGCAGGTTTTACTGGATTTTCAGCGAGGGGTAGTATGGGCACACATCAGAGTTTCAGACTTCACATACTCCATGGTGTTCATGCTTCTACACCCCCCACTCTGTTATTCTATCCACTTCCTAACATTATGCAAGTGATATCTAAGATGTATCCCTATAGTTGTCCCTTCATCCCAGCGGGATGCTACTGGGATTTGTCAACATGGCCTTGCATTTGTGTTCTGTGGATTGTGTTATGTTGTTGGGACCCCATGAGATAACATACATTGGCAATACGGGTGAGGCACAGCCCTTTGACAGAGGACTGTAGGGCATTTGGTAGTGATGCAGGTCATTTGTAGCAGGCCAGTGCATTCTGTCACTCCTACAGTCCCAGGCTGTGAGTTACTGGATTCCCCTGAGGTGAAAGGGTAATTGTGTGAGGTGTTAATAGCAATAGTTCCTGTCCATATTAATACATTGTTCTGGATGCTGGCAGGGTGCTGGTTACAGCTAGGGACACACCTGCATGGGGCACCTCTTCAACATGCTGCATTCTGTGGGTATTCCCATACAGAAGTGGGGGTCATACTGTACTCATTCCCAACAGCAGGGATATGACCTGTGATAAACCTGTGTCTGATGGTGGGGTGAGCTGAGTGCATGTGTAATATGGAAGTTTTCTGCAGCTGACTCACAGGTATACCTGAGACATTCCCCTTATTTTGCCTTGTGCGGGGACATAGGCAGTCTCTCATTATTTCAGAACTGTGCCTTTTGTGGTCTGCCAGTGATTTACCAGACTACATCAGTATTCCATACTACACAGACAAGTAATATGCTGCTAACCTGTATGTACAATTCCAAAGGTGCATGCAGTTGACAGTTACAGTTTATGTACTCTGTCTAGGGTGCTTCCACCTGTGTACTGTGTGTATGTCTTGACCCACATTCATGGCATGTCCATCTTTCAGATGTTGACAGATATTAACATCTGAACAGGGAGTATGGATGATTACTAAATTAGGTCTTGCTGGGATACACTGTGGTTGGCACTGCAGTTGTCAGAATATGGCCCTGTCATCGACAGCACTGGCCATAGGCCACCGAGACACAACCCTCCATGCCTACATGCTGACCACTTCCACACAATATACAACACACAACAACCTAACACACAGACCCCTGCATATTGTACACATACAACAATCTATCCTGTAAATTGGGCCAGCTCAGGTAATCTGTGCTCCACTGTTATTAAACCCACACATACATGTTACTGCATTTCTACATAGGATTGGGGGGCACACCTGACAACTGTAAACATTTGCTATGACTGTACTGGTATTTCAGGTACTCTGTTGGCTTCCATTTTGTTTTGTATTCTGACCTATCATACAGACTAGAGGCATATCAGTAGAGTACACATCTTAGGTTTTATTGACCTACATTTCAGTTTCAGACTTCTTACCCTTCAGAACTAACTTACAACTGCCTGACCTGTTGTAGTCTGTCTGTGTAGGTCTGGAGGGGGGCTGTTCTCCATTGCCATCAATTGGAGGCCTTAGCATGGCCTTTCTTTATGGTCATCTACATATGCCCTGCTGGTTGAGGCTGTTGTTGGGTATGTGAGCCTTACTGACATGCATGTGTGTGTCCTATGGACACACATTTGGGCCACCACATGTACTGCAGTGGGATTTGTCACCTTGTCTAGTACTGCCTACTTTGTTGACACCAGTATTTGTTATGGATTTCATGCTGCCCATATAGGTGTCCACTATCTGTTGCCATCCCATTCAGCCACCCGATTCCCTTGCATGCTCACATCCATACTATAGATACAACTAGCTGAACATACTACTCCATTCAGCAATTGATAGCAAGAGTGACTTACCTTGTGGCTGTGCCAGTGTTGAGGATGGTGCTGGAGGGCTGACTATGTCATATGCACATTGTACACTCCCTATACATGGTAAAGCACAAGTAGTGTCATGTTTGGCATCCCTTTTGCTGTATGTGTGAGTCAGAGAGAGGTGTCATTCCCTGGATTCCTTACCATTCCACTGTATGTGCTATGCATTGCCTCTTTGCTAAAGCCAGGCAGGCTCAGGTTGTTCCTCAGTCTATAGCACCCACTACCTAAGGGTATTCTGTTGTTTGGTGGAAGAGACGCATATTGCTGGTCAACGCCTCACAGGTGTTGAGGAAATATATGTGCTCACTGGCATGTGCTGATATGGCATCCAGGAACTGGTGGAGTACCCTGAATGCTGATTCCTGTGAGATCCCATGATATCCCCAGTTGGCCTTTGGAAGGTACCTGTGGCTAGTATTCTTAAGCCTACACATACCTTGGTATCCACTGGGATGGATTGCCCTCTGTTGGTTCTGTGTGTGAGGCATGGCCGGCACAGCTCAACAGTTTGCTGTAGAATGTCACTGTCCACCCTATAGTGCTCCACTAGCTCAAGCTCATGTAGTCCCTGGTAGGTTACCCTGGGTCTGTACACTCTTCTCCATCTCCTCACTGTGGGTTTGTTGTCAGCATTCTCATCCTCACCACCCTCAGCCTCTTCCACATATTGATGTATTAGAGCGACAGCAGGCCTTATCATTTTGTTAGTTTTGTCAGGTAAAATTTCCCTGCCTTCATACACCATTGATGTAGAATTTGTGGGAAAAAACAGAGTTCAAGGTGTTTGCATAGTTTATAGTAGTGTGTTGGGCTGGGCTGGGCTGCTGCCTTTGTAATTGACTGATTCTGATACATTTCACTTGCCAGCTATGCTAGTTCTCCTTGATTGCCTTCCTACTGCTGTTTTCCTTTCCCATTGCCTTCCTGTTTAAACCCCAAGGTGTGCCGCCCATACCCAGTGCTCAGATGTGAACAGAGCTGCTATTTCCTGTGGTTTTTTTTTTTTTTTGTTCTGTTTAAAACCCGGTGTGCGGTGCTCACACCCATTTAGGCAATGTAAACACTGCTAGGCAGACTCAGACACACACCCCCTTCCTTAGCTGTGCTTAGCTAAGGGCAAACACGGGCCACAGAGCTCCAATAAGCTTACAGCATGCATGACGCTCCCCCTTATGAGGTAATCTACCTCTTATAGGTTCATAGGTAGGTACTAGGCTATCGGCCTTAGGGCCTATACAAGCCCAGCCAAAAAGGTACCCTGGCTTTTGCCACCCAAGAAAATTATTTTCCTGTGCCACTGTCGAGCAGAGCCACAGAAGTGATCCCCGGGGTGAATTTCCTATTTCCCATCCAATCATCAAGATTTTTCTTGAAGAATGCTAATGAGGAGCTTTGTTTGAGATGGATAGGTAGTTTATTCCAGAGTATGGGAAGTTTCTGGGACAGGAATCTATCCCTCCAGCATGTTCTGTTTATTGTGGTGACAAGGTTTAGGTCCCTAGAGCATGTAGCTAGGAGCGATTGGGATTTGTTTAAGTGGAGCATGTCCAACAGCTCTGGGTTTGACATAGCTTTGTATGTTAGGCAGAGATCACCTCTGAGTAGGTGATATGCGATGGAGTAAAGCTGGAGATATTTGAGACGATCTGCGTAGGGCATCTGTTTGAGGCCGGTAATCCTCTTTGTGAGGTATTTCTGCAGCCCTTCCAGTTGTTGTAGATATCTTGGGAGATAATACCAAAAGGGACATTGTACTCTATAATAGGTCTAATGAGTGATAAGTAGAGGGAACAATGACCTCTTTTTTTCTGGATGAAAAACCTTTTGTGATGAGGTGTGCCACGTAGATTTCCTGACTACTGTGGTGATGTGATTATCAAAGGAGAGACTACTGTCCACATGTGTCCCAAGGTCTCTTATCACACCTTTGGTGTTAAGTATACTACCACCTATGTTGTAGTTCATGGGTACAGAGTTTTTATCAAAGGGGATGACAATGCACTTTTTGTGATTGAGCTTGAAGCCATGGCTTTGACACCAGGCATCTGTCTCAGTGAGGCCCTTTTGTAGGATGTCCACATCATTAGGAGTTTTGATTTTGGCTCCTAGTTTTCAGTCATCTGTGAACTTTGTTAGTCAAAAACTTTCTGTGTTAGCCTGTACTTCAGAGAAGTAGATACCAAACAGGAGAGGACCCAGGACTGAACCCTGTGGTACTCTACTTGTCACTGGTCTGAAGTCGGATTTGGAGTCTGCTACTTTCACAGTGTGGGTTCTGTCAGTGAGCCATTTGGCAACCCATCTTGTGACATAGGGATTTATACCTAGTTTAGTGAGTTTATCTATAATTCCAGAGTGGGGGATGCTGTCAAAACTCATGGCAAGATTTAGATAAGCTGTGTGAACCACCTTACCCTCGTCTACGGCTTTGGTGACTGCCTCAAAGAAGTCTTTCAGGTTTAGGAGACATGATCTGCCTTTTACAAACCCAAACTGGGTAGGGTCAAGAGTTTTGAGATTTCCAATGTCTTTGTTTATAAGTTCCATAATGGTACGTTCCATGGCCTTGCAGACCAGGCTCGTCAGGCTAATGGGGCGGTAGTTCCCAGGGTCCATGGTGGCTCCCCCCTTGTGAAATGGGATAACCGTCACTGTACGCCATTCTGCAGGCACAGAGCCTGAGGTGAGGCTATGATTGAACATGGTACGTAGGTGGGGTGCCAGTTCATTCTGTAGTTCATGTAGAACACAGCCTGCGATGTTCTCTGGTCCCATGGATGCTGTGTTCTTGGCTTTGGAGAGTGTGGTTTTTACCTGTGCAGCCGTGATTACAGGAACTTTGCATTCTTCCGGTATAGAGATAGGCCATTTAGGGGATTGGGGGGTAAAGTTAGCACTGAACCTATCTGCCAGGATGTTGGCAATATCAGTTGGATCTATATATTTAGTGCCATTGTGCTGTAACTCAGAGCTGTGCTGTAACAGAGCAGATCTGAGTGTTACCATTGAGATTCTTGACATAGCTATAGAATGCTTTGTGGTTGTCTTTAGAATCAGTGGAAATTTTGTTTTCGTAACTAGCTTTGGAGGATTTTATCAGGGATCGCAGCTTCTTACTGAGGCTGACCAGGGAGCTCCTCCACTTATGAGATTTTACTCTCTTTTGCAACAGTTTCTTTCTTCTGTTGTACAGTTTGTTTATGGCAGGGGACCACCAGATTGGCTTCCTTTTTTTGGAGGATAGCGTCTTGGTTCTGTTTGGGATAGCACAATCTATGCACTCGTGTACGTGCTTAGAAAGTGCAGTTGTGTAGGATTCAGTAGTCGTAACTGTATTGTCCATCTGCATGGGTGTCATGAAGTTCACCACTTCTGTCTTAAGAAGCATGAAGTTGGCTTTGGAGAATTCTTTTTACCATGGTTTCCTTAATGGGGGGGTGGGGGCAGGACGTGGATATCTAGAGTGATTAGCTTATGGTCGGATCGGACCAATGAGGTGTTGACTTCAGGTGTGGAACACCGGTCACTCATGTTGGTAATGACTAGATCTAGGATATTGTTGTCCCTGGTGGGGGTGTGGATAAGTTGATCCAGGGCATTGGAGTTTATGAATTCCAGAAAGCGTTGAGTGAAGGAGCTGGTACATGAGTAGTTTTCCCAGTTAATGGTGGGGTAGTTGAAATCACCCATTATTAGGGTGTTTGGTTGAACCTTAATATTTTCCAGTACAGCAAGAAAAGAGGAGTGGGAATCCTGGGGCATGGTGGGGGATCTATAGCAAACTACAATTTGGATTGCAGTTTTGCTCAGAGGTAGTTGCACTTGCATAACCTCGGATGCATTATGCTGAGCAACTAGCCTGGAGGTGTTGATATCCTTAATGAATATGGACACACCTCCACCTTTAGTGTTCTGGTCCAGGTTACATGGCCGAAAAGTGTGGTATGAGTTATAGCCTGATAGTGCAGGGGTGCTCTCTGGAGCCTTGAACCAGGTCTCAGTCACTGCACAGATATCAATGTTCTCCATTTTAAGGAGTGCCTCGAGTGAGTGCATTTTGAGATTTTTTAGACTTCTAGCATTGAGTAGCATCACCTTTAGTTTTTGCTTGCCTGTTCCTGTTACGATGGTGAATTTGTCATTTGAACCCTGCCTAAAAAAGGCACTATAGGGGTGGCAAGAACCTTTTATGCTTATACCATGGTGTTGCTGCACCTACATGGTTGGGTGCAAGCTAACACTGAGGGGAAATCTGTTATTCAGTATCAATCCCCTCATTTGCATAAAACTGACTGCTATTGCATGGTTACAAAACTAACATTCAGCCTTCCCCCTTAGCAACCATTATTCCATGGTATTGTTGTCTTACGCATGCCATTGACTGTTATGGCAAAATGCTGATTTTGGTTTAAGATCTTATTTCCAACTTTTTTCATAATTTTTGGGCTGATCCTATTTGCACACCGCTGCCCTATGCTTAAACAGCCAAAATTTTTTTTTTATAATTTTGCAACTATTTCCCATGCCAATGGCCAGTAATTTGGTCATTGGCATGCCTACTACATTGAATACATGCTTTCTTTGGAGCTGTCATGCCTCCGTTTTGTAATTTGCAGAAATGTATTTGATTAGTAGCTGAATACATTTCTGCAGGTTACACTATTCCTGCACAGATGCCTGCCTACTTCCTGGATCGCTAATTCATCTCATTTGCATGGTTTTCCCCTGTAAATGACGTAATTAGCATACAGGAGCTGTGTCCATGTAGAAATAGTGTAGGAGTGCTCGTGTACATCCCAGGAGCTCGTTCCTGGATCGCTCGTCGGCCATATTGTATGCAGCAGCTCATGCACTATTCCTGCCCACCATGCAGAGCTTGCTGAATCCCGGGGGCAGTTTTCTTACATTTGTCAAACAAGCCTGTTTTCTTACATTTGTCAAACAAGCCTGTGGATCATATTAATATTTACAAGGACACAGAATTATTTACCAAATTCTATCAAGCTAGGCTGGCAGCCTTCACAATAGAATCCTCAAAATATACAAACATTTCTACAATGGGGCCAGACTAGGCCCAGGGGGAGGGTAACAGTAAGGAAGTAACAGTCTACAAAAATCACAAAAACAAGATAGGCCAAAGAAGAGCCATAAAGACGATAGAGTGGACTATTGAGGATAAGAAAGAAATTATGTATTGTTACTATTTTGCAAAAAGCCAGAATTTCCGGACACATGATATACAAAAAGATTGAGAAATTAGAGGAAATAAAAATACTTCCACAAGAAAAACTGTCAGCCTCAAATAAAAATGTGTGTTCATTAATACAACAGATTTGTGAAAAACATTATATAGGCCAAGAAACTTGATCTGTTTTGAAAAAGAAGCATCTAATGAAGTACATTAATATAAACAACAAAACTTAGAGATTTTTGAAAAGTATAAAAAAGAAATATAGAGATGCGAAAGAAAGAGAGATTTGATATAGTATAATATTTACGTAAAGTCAAAAGTCAATTTACTTAATACAAAAAAGGCAGCCCCAAAGATATTCAAAGAGTAATACAGCAAAGGCATCCAGATATGGAAAATTTCACAATAAAAAATAATATCACAAAGAAGGAATATAGAAAAGAAGATTAGTATAGTAGAAGTAAAAAAATAGAAGTCATTGTTATGGAATGCTGTGAAGTGAAGGATTTGGTGTAGAAGGCCTAACACCGGTTACATCACAGCATGATGGAACAAGTCCCCAAAGTAAGGACAAACAGGAGGATCAGGAGACATCTGAAGAAGAAATGTGGACATGATAACAAAAAAGAAATTAATATGGTGTAATATTTATGCAAAGGAGAAAGCAAAACTAATTAATATATAAAGAGCAGCACCAAAGATATTTGAAGAGAAATAAAGGTATAGGAATCCAGACAGGGAAAACTTTACAATACAAAAAATAAGAAGACAAAGAGGAAAAGTAGAAAAGAAGATTAGTAATGGAGAAGTTAAATTAATAGAAACTGAGTTTAGGGAGTGTCTGCAAAGTGAAGGATTCAGTGTAGAAAATCTAACTCAGCAAACATCACAGCAGGATAGAGCAATGGACATCCAAATTAAGGGGAAACCAGTGGAATGGTAAGCAGCTGATCAATTGCCATATGAAAATATTTTGGTGCCTTCTACAGGAAACCAGTATAAATGTTCGCTTGGAGCTGGACAGTGAGGGAAGGAAAAGAAAACTGTGGCAACTCTAACGCAGTCAGTGTTGAGGAGTGATAGGCTAGTGAGTTCCCATATGACAGAGCAATGGATGACACAGAATGAAACTAAAGAGAATGTGTCACAGTAAGATGTTATAGAACTTTCTATAGAATTTCCACAGGAACTGGAGAACAGAAAATTTGCCCTCAGTTTAGAAGACAATGAGCTAAGAGAAGAGTTGCTTGATTTAATAGAGACAGACATATTAAGATCAGTGAAAGAAATAGACTACAGAAGGTCAATAAAACTCAAAAAGTGAGAAGTTTAATAAAACAAATAAGCACAGTAATTAAGACTGTCCATAGAGATCCATGTGATATAACAGAAGTAAACAGGATATATTACTGTGCAGATAAATTAACAACAGATAAAATTCTATCACAAGAACACAGGGTAGTAAGGGAAAGGAAGGCGAGAAATGAAATACCATAATGGAAACATCAAATACAGAAAACTATAATGCAATTAAGACAAAAAGTGTCACTGTTAGAAGAGTATAGACGAAGGAACAGATCAACAAAAATACTCAGAAAGTTAGACGTGATAAAAGCAATGCACAGTATTATAACGGATCAAGATTTATCATGCACTATCATAAATAATAAACTAAAAATATCTGCACAGGCAGAAAAGCTTAAAAGATACACAGATAAATATAAAGGAAAAGTACAAAATAAACAATTTATTGATAACCCAAAAAAGTTTTATTGACAATTGGGAAACAAAGTGAAAGGAATTGAAAGACCACCAAAAAAAGAAGAAATAGATTTATTTTGCAGAAGTATTTATGAAGATCCTGTGGAACATAACAAAGATGCTAAATGGATAGAAGAAGTAAAAGAAATAATAAGAAGTTCAAAGGTACAGGATATGAAATGGGATGAAGTAACAGCTGGAGAGACTGAAACAAAACTAAGAAAAGCCTCCAATTGGAAAACCCCAGGCCCAGGTTCAGTACCTAACTTCTGGTTAAAAGTATTAACATCTTTGCATGAAGATTTAGCCATGAGTAAGAACTATTTATATGCACACCCTGAACAGATGTCAACCTGGCTAACAACAGGAAGAACAATGCTTCTACTTAAGAGTGAACCTGCAAGCTACCCTAAAAAGTATAGACCAATAACTTGCCTTCTTAAAACGTATAAACTATACACTGGAACTGATGCTGACAGAGTTTATAGTCATTTAGACAAAAACTCAATCATAGCAATAGAACAAAAGGGCAGTAAAAGAAAATCATATGGAACAAAGCATAATTTGTTCTTAAAGTTAGAGAACTGTAAAAGGGCAAGAATCTAAGTATGGCATGGACTGACTACAAACAAGCATTTGACAGTATCCCATATTCATGGATAAAAGAGTGCTTAAAAATTTATAAGATACACCCTACACTGATAAACTACATCACAGTGACCATGAAGCAGTGGCAAACCACTTTGCAGTTAAACCATGTTAAAGGACAAATTATTATTCCAGGGATAAAAATCCAAAGGGGGATATTCCAGGGTGACTCTGTCACCGTTGCTCTCTTGCCTTGCTCTTAACCCATTAAGCCATCTGCTTAACAGATTACTCCATGGCTATAATTTGGCCCATTGAAAACAACAAAGTATAAAGACTTCTCATCTTCTCTTTGTCGATGATTTCAAACTGTATAGCTCATCAGACTAGGAACTGAAAGCACAACTGCAAGAAGTAAAACGTTTTTCAGATGATATAAGAATGTCATTTAAATGTGCAAAAGCAACCTTTAAAGCAGGAAAGATGCAGCACCAGGAAAGGTTCAGTTTGTACCAAGACTGTGATATAAAAGAACTTGAGCAAGAGCGAGTGTATAAATATTTGGGAATGGATGAAGGATCAACAGTAAAACATGAACAAATACAAGTAGGACTTATATGGAATATTTTAGAATACTTAAATTAATTCTGAAAACAGAGTTGACATCTAGGAACAAAATTCAAGCTATAAACCAATTTGCTCCTCCTGTCCATCTTACAGTTTTGGAGTGATTGACTGGTCCCAAAAGGTGTTGGATAGATTAGATAGGAAAACAAGAAGGCTGCGTCCTGCTCATCAAATGATTTATAAAAGTCAGTGGATACCAATATTATATATTCTCCATTCCAAAGGAGGTATGGGCCTCCTTGAAATTGATTGTATGTATA
Organism: Protopterus annectens; assembly: GCF_019279795.1. Classification (NCBI taxonomy): domain Eukaryota; kingdom Metazoa; phylum Chordata; order Ceratodontiformes; family Protopteridae; genus Protopterus; species Protopterus annectens. The sequence continues at coordinate 1,921,839,758 of NC_056733.1, read as the reverse complement.
GATCTGCAGTCGTGGGACTGCATACATATCTGCTGACCACACAAGACCCAAACAAAGTAAAAGTTTTGAAATATGAGGAGACTAAATCTAAGATGACTTCCCTGCTTAGACTAGCAGAAGCATATCCATGTCAAGCGAGAATGGAAATCAAACCAGAAGTAGATAAAAATCAGGCAGCAACTGAATGTGCCAAAAAAAAAAAAAAAAAAAAACCAAAAGAAAGAATATAAGGTGAAGGATCAGATGAGAAGGCAAGAAATGTGGAAAATGCATAAATATAGTTGCAAGTATAGAAAACTCCTGGAATAACTTCATGTTGATCAGGATTGAATGCAGGAATGGTTAAGGAGAGATGAATTCAAACCCAAAGATGAAAGGTTATAACGGTGGCCCAAAACAGTGGGCTGCATACACACTGGTTTACAAAGTCCATTGAACATGTGGGAGAAAGAGGCAAAAGTAGAGTTTGTTAAACAGAATTGGAAACAGTCACACACCTTGTTGCTGGTTGTGACATCCTAAGGCAAAATGACTGTATATTGAAAGGCATAATAATGCAGAAAAACTGTTGCACTGGGGATTGTGCAAATGTTATGGTATTGAAGTGGCTGAGAAACACTGGAAACATGAACCACAAAGCATCATAGAAATTGATGAAGTCTACATCACATGGGATCACCCATTACCAACAGTTCAAAAGACAGATGCTTGAAAACCAGATATAGTGGTCCATGAAAAGAAGACAAAGGAAGCATTGATCATTAAAATTGCTACACCTAGTGACTACAGTGTCTTGCGTAGAGAGAGAGAGAGAGAGACACACAAAGTCATAAAATGTCAGGATTTGCAGGCAGAAATGAGAGCACTGTGAAGACAGATAACCAGACAGTCCCAATAGTAGTAGGAGCAATGAGTCTTATAACAAAGAATCTACAATCGTATTTAGAAATGTTACCAATTCATGTAACTCTCTACGAATTGCAGAAGGAGTCATTACTGGACACATTGCAGGTGCTGCAAAGAGCACTTCTGGCTGACATCAAAGATTGAAGCAATACTAATTTCATGAACTGTAATCATACTTTGACTTAGGAATGAGGTCCATTCCCATCATGGTATAAGAAACCCAAAAGACTTGGAGAAATTAAAAAAAAGATTATAACTCTTTTACAGGATTTCTCTAATGCACTTGTATATCAGATTGGGAAAACTGATATGCAACGGTAATCAAATTAGAGGTCTTCTCATAAGTAATCAAACACACTTTGGGGACTTTTTTTTGAATGGCTTTGACTTTATTCAAAAGAAGAATGGATTTTGAACAAGTTGTGGGCATTCAGCGGCTATTTCACTGATGCAGGGTATGCACGTATGATTTTGGTACATTTGGGCTGAATGAACCATTCCTACATGGTGCCATTTTTTCTCTAAAGGTATCAAGACGAGCCGAATGGTGGATTATAACTAGTTTAGGTCATTTAGGAGATCTAAGGCATGTTTTTCCCCTCAAAGAATTGGGCTGATTGATTTACATCCCTACACATGGGTGTTGATGTCTGGCATCACTTGATCCTTTTGATGGTGGATTCAAGTGGTTGAGCTCTATTTATTGGCAAATGAATACTCATTTCATTATTGCTGCAGCCTTCTATATGTGCTTAAGTCTACATTGGTTCAACGTTAACCTTTTGGACATTAGGGTCGAAAAGAATGTAGGTTGGTGTTTTTTTTTCATTTTATAATCAACCCTTTGTCAACTGGGACTGCGATTATTCACTCCAAATTGTATCATCAGTCGGGGATTGAGCCGAACGTTGGATCAAAAGACTGTTGTGGACATTATCTAACATCAATTCTTTTATTTCTTAAAGGAATGGATTTTGAAGTACATTGGTTGCATGTATTGGGCGACACAAGATACGGATGCTTTGGAAGAACAGCAGGTGAGTTATAGTTACTCATATGGCACCATTTTCTATGTCGAGCCGAAGGGTGGTTTGATATTGGATTTATGTTTTCAGTCACTAGTGATTTGCATGGTGGTTATTGAACAAAGAAGTAGTATTTTTGGACTTTTCAAGCTAAAGATAGTTTGTTATGTGGTATTCCAATAACAAGTGTGCAGAGGCGAGCCGAATGGCGGAATTGTATGGAATTCTGTTCCTTTGTTAATTTGAGTACAACGATCATTTTGAACTGCCATTTTGAAAGAACAGGGACATTTAATAACCTTTTCAATTATATCTTTCAGGGTGAGCTTACTTTTTAGGTGGCTGCCCACATTTATGGTGAATTGTGTTTTTTGGGGTCTGAATTGGGGACTAGTGTCAATGTGTTAGGTGAAATTGTTTCATAACATCATTTATTATATCTTTAAAATGTGCATGATGAACTTACACATCTTATGTACCTATGTATTAAAAGAGATATATGTGGGATGTGTAAAAGTGTTGTCAACATTCATGTATGTTGTGTGAATATATTTGTCACAACTGGCGTTTTAGCCTCATATGGGGTTAGTATCCCTAATTTTTGACTCATCACATGACATATCTATACATCTTATATACCTTATGTATGTGTAAAAGGTTTTGTTAACATTCATGTATGTTACGTGAATGTATTCATCACAATTGGCACTTTAGCCTCAGATGGGGTTAGTCTCCCTGATTTTTGACTCAGTGCAGACTTTTTTTAAATGTCTGGTTAAGTTGTTGTGTTCAGTTTCTATATATAGTTAAACAAATTGCACTGTGGCTTTATATTTGGTCCGGGTTTTGAGGGGATTGGATTAGTTTCCACTATCAATCGCTGGCTATTTAAAAGTTTTCATCGGGTTATTTTATGCTCAGGGTTGGTTACAGCAACCAATTTATTAGACTCTAGCTATTACCCTAACAGTCTATTTGTTTTGCTTGGTTGTATGGTTCATTGCATGTACCTTAGAGGACATATGGGCTTCCTTTTGTAATCAGTCTTTTGGGGTCCCTCTTGCTAAATGTTAATATTGTGGTTATAACTTTATACATAATTTTTTACATATATATTCTACAATATATGTGTGTTTTGCTCTCATAATTGATCTGTTTCTGCTAATATTATGCTTACAGGTGCTTGTCAATAATTGCTTTTTGGGGGTTGGATACAAAGATTATTTTTGACACTGGTTATTTCTTTGGTGTAACCAGTGTTATGTGTATGGTTGATAACTATATTTTTACCAAAAGTTCAGTGGTCTCTTTTTTGGTTATATTTATGTGGGCTGCTGGATATTATGACTATTTTGGATAGAAGGTTGTCAACATTTAAGTTCAATTGTATAAATGTTAGATTTAGGTCAGCTGGATATGTGTAGTTATTGATATTCACTGGGCCACTATTTGTTAATATTGAGGTCTGTGCATTCAGGCACAGTTTTCTGGTACACAGGGGTTATACAAGAGGTTCTAACTGAGTGGTTTTGTGTATTAAAGATGGATTTTTCCAAACTTTTACAAGGTCTAGCAGCAGACCGAGATGATCTGTTAGCTTTTGGACTTGGGCTCAACAATAAGAAAGGGGATAACTGGGGGGGGGGTTGAATCCCGAGGACATTTGTGCCAGTATGTCCTTGAAGTTGACCAAGAGCATGAAGTCCTTGAGGACTAACGTCTGGCATTTGAGGCTGTTTAAGGCCTATAAGGTCAGAGGGATATCTCCCCATGTACTCCGTTTCAGAAAACAACCATGGGTCAGTATGATGGATAACACCTTGTTGGATGAATGGGCTCAGGCCCAACATAAGGCCTCAGTGATGTTCATTGAAACTTTTATCCCCCACTATGAAAGGACCATTGATAAATTTTGTGTTGAAGTACAGTCCAGTTATGAGGAGATTAAACAGTTTGAGGGGGAATCTTTTTTCTCCAAACATTTCAACCAACTAGCCAAGCACCTGTTGGTCCTTGAACAACAACTGAAAAATAGAAAGTTACATAAGTTTAACAGAGATGTGATGGATTATGAAAGGGACAAACCTTTTGGGGTTCAACAGAAAAATGTTAGGTTTGCGGACTCCGATAGAAAGAAATCTGGGCCAAACAGGAAAATACCACATTCTATATTTAAAAAGGGTCATAATGGACCCAGTGGCACATTAGGGGATGAATCTTCTTCAGGCACCGACATTGATTTCACCACTGTTTCTGATTCTCACATTGCTAAAAGATGTCCTAGCAATGACCCTTTAGGGAGGGTAGATGGAGGGGTGGGAGGAAACATAGGGCAAATAAACAACCAACAACAGTTGTTGGACCTGATAATACCCCATTAGGTTTGGAAAACAATGTACACAATATTTCTAGCCATATTTTGTCAGAAAGTGAAATAAAGTTACTTACTAGAGGATGGAATTTTGTGCCTGGCTTTTTTGTTTATGAAAATACATTGGTGAATGATGTTTTGAATTTCTGTCATTTATTGAATCTACGATTTTTTTGGGATACTGAAAATACTCAAAAGATCTACTGATTTTCAGTTCCACAGAAGCAATTTTGTTCCACCTATGGATAAAAATGTGGGCATTTTTAAAGACTGTGTGTTAAAAGATTTGCACTTTAACCAGTCCCTTATGCCAAATATTAATAATAATCTAACTAAGTCTGTATAACTAGCTACATAACAGTTGATAGCCCAACAGGATCTGGTCATATTACAGGCTGATAAGGGAGGGGCAATAGTTATCATGGACTGGGAAAAATACTTGACTGAGGGGGAAAGACAGTTGGGGGAGGAACAATTCTACATGGGTATACCATTAGACCTGACATTACAATTCAAGAAAGAAATTGATAACTTTCTTAATTTTGGCTTTGGAGGAGGGCATTATCAATAAAAAAACTGTATACCATCTAACAGTTTCTGGCCCCCAATCTCAATATCTGTATCTCCTACCCAAAATTCACAAGAATTTGTCCATTCTCCCTGGTAGACCTATAGTCTCTGGACGGGGATCATTGACTGAACCCCTGTCGGCCTATTTAACAAAATATTTACAACCCTTGTTGCCCCTAGTTCGTGCTAGAATTCAGGACAAAACCAATTTTTTTACAAATCATTGAGAACATGCAATTAGAACCTGAGTGGCTAATGTGCACTTTGGATGTGTCTTCATTATATACTAGCATTCCACATTGGGCCGGGCTTGAGGCGTTGCAATTCTGGTTGGATCAGGCCAATATCTATCCCCCTGGATTCAATGCATTTTTGGTATGCTTAACTGAACACGTATTGACAAAAAATGTGTTTTACTTTTTTGGCAAGTCAAAGGCATGGCCATGGGGGCATCTTTTGCCCCCATTTATGCAGATCTGTTCATGGGCTATATTGAACATCAGCTTATTTATGATGTTTCACATAACCTATTTCTTCAGGAAATTGACATCTGGTGGCGCTACTTGGATAATTGCTGGATGGTGTGGAGGAGAGATCTACCTTTTTTGTTGGAATTTGTTGAATACCTTAATCAGAATAAATGGGGTATTCAATTTACTTTAAATTCCAATAAAGAATCTATCACTTTTCTAGATGTGAAGATTACTAGGAATTTTGACCATACCCTCCAAATGGAGGTGTTTAGGAAATATCCCCAATATAATACATTACTGCATGCTGGCAATCATCAACCTCCCCACATCATCCGCAATATACCCAAGTCACAATTTTTGAGGATGAGCTGCATTTGTTCTACTCAGGAGACCCATGCTAGGTTTGAACAGGATCTGCATAACTGGTTTATCCAGACAGGATATAAAAATAATATTTGTCAGGCTAGGGATCAGGTTAGACAACAATACAGGGTGGAGCTGTTACAGTATAAAAATCTGATATCGACAGGAATGCACAACAACCTATATGATTGGTAACCACGTTTGGTAAAAATTTCCAAACCTTTAAGAGGGTTATCAACCAACATTGGGATATCCTAAAGGCCAATACTAAACTTAATGACATATTGTCCTCTACTTGTTCTTTTTCTTTTCGTAGGGGGCCGACGTTAGGTTCCCATTTCAGCCATTACAAACGGAAGGTTCCGCCTACACTTCAACAGTCCACCATATTTGGTAATAGGGTTAAGGGATGTGTTCCTTGTGGACATTGTTCCGCTTGCCCCTACATATTTAAAACTCAAACATTTACTAGTTTCAACACCCCCAAGGTTTATGACATTTTATGTTTTGGGAATTGTAGCAGTGCATGGATTGTGTATTTGGCTACCTGTTCCTGTTCGGCGTTTTATGTTGGACAAATGTCTAGAACACTGAGGCTCTGAATTTCTGAGCACCTCAGTGAGATCAGGAACAGGAAAGCCACTAATGCCTTATTTAAGCACACCTTGACACATCAGACAGCTAGATTTACATTTTCTGTGATTGACAGGGTCCAGGGTTCTAAGTTTTCTAAAGTTGGTTGGCACAATATACTAAACAGCAAGGAATCAGGTTGGATTATCTGGCTAGTGGGGTTGTTTAAGCTGTATAAAGAAAGTATTTTTATTTTAAAATATAAAACTATGGTACCTGTAGGTCTTAACAGTGAATTTAATTGGAAGTGTTTGCTTTAAGTTTTTAATAGTGTATAATTGAATAATTATGTAATTAAGAAGAATTGATTGGATGTTTGATCTATATATATGTTTGTTTTATATGTAAGTGTTTGTACTCTTGAAAGGTGGTAACACCGAGGTGCTGGAGAATAAAAGAAAGATATTTCATTTCCTTGGTTGCTTTTTTCTTTCACAGTCGGTGAAAAGATTTTATTTTCTTTTTGTGGTCAGAGTTGTATTGTATCTTGGAAGTTGTGTGAAGGAGTTCATGGTTTTTATTGGAGTATGGCGACTGACCCAAATTTGGATGTGCCCCGCATGTTCTGAGAGGATGTAATCCTTCAATCAGGTATATTAGGGGCAGGGAGCTCCAATTTGCAACCAGCTTCACAAAGGACTATTGAACAATTTTTAAGTGATTCCCGACCGATTTCTAATACTTCCATGGATAATCATCAGGCAGATGTAAGGAACAGTCATATTTTTGTTATGTTTGTTAAAGAAAGTAGTAAAAGGGTTTCTGATCCTTTTATTTCAGTGGGACAAAGGTTCCACAGTAAACCATCGGATGTCAGAGAATTATGCCAGAAGTATGAGAGACTGCTTGAAAAAGAAACAAGGGTGCACTTAAATATGCTGGGTCTTCAGAAATATATTGAATTGGACATCACACCAAAAGGGCTAAGGTTTGTAAAAAATCCTAGCACCCCTTTTGATATAAACTGTTCGGTAGACAAGCAGTTTAAGGAACGTTGGTTTAGATCTGCGCATAAATGTGTTATAGAATGGTTACATATTCTACTGGAGAGGGATCAGACTAAACATCAAAATTTGAAACAAGAACTGGCTGTTCTTTCACAATCAGTGCTTCTGTTAATATGGACAACATTAAATCTTTCTTGGAGAGAACTAATGAAAGACTTTGTGCACTAGAGTCTGAGTTAATTGAACAGAAAAAGTCAAAATTGGTCCGGAACATTAATGACTATGAGGCGGGTTCTGGTTTTTCTTATCCTTCTAATTGGTCTGAGAGAAAACGGAAGCAACGTCATAGGGTGAGATTCCATGGTACACCTTCTTCTTCCTCTTTCGTGTCTTCCAGTGAGGATTATCAGTCGGATACAAGTATGGAGTTTCCCGAGCTTCCTCGACCTGAACAACCAGAAAATTTGGCACAGGAGTTTTGGAATCAAGGAGGGCGATACCAGAATCAACCTAAACAACAACAGGGACAGAAGCGTACAAGGAATTATGGACAAAACACCAGTAGTTTTAAAAAAGGCTACCAGGCGGACTTTCAACAAGATCGAAGGTATGGGCAACAGTCTAATAAAAGGTTTAAACAATAGTGACTATAACAGATCAAATGTAGTTTTGAATGTGTCGAATTGTACTTTAACTATGGAACAATTGTCAGTTTTAGCTTTAGGGCTTAAATTTGTCCCGACTGTTTTACCAAGGGATTATGTGGTTAAACAAGATATATTCAAGTTCCTTAGAAAGATTCATTTTAAATATCATTTTTATAAGGGTTTTCAGGATTCCTGTTTGGAATCTGATTCTTCTTTTGTATGTGAATCTGAGGACAGTTTTTTCTCATGTGAAGAGTTTTTAAGTGACAATGATGTCAACAGTTGTATTAATATGTGTGATAGAATAGACATTTATTATGTCCCTACATCTAATAAGTTTATACCACCTTTCATTAACCAATGGATTATACAGTTTGGTTCAATGATTAGGTGTGGATATGAAAATATTTGTAACAATATAATGTTAAGAAGGCATGAGATATCTTACAATTTAACATCTAGGGAATGGTATGCCCTAAAGGAACTAAGTGGCAGGAATGATATTGTCATTAAGCCTTCTGACAAAGGTGATAAAATTGTTGTGATGAATGTAATACAGTATTACCGAATGTGTATGGACCATTTGGACAACAATGAGGTTTATGAAAGGAGTGATATTAATAAATACAACAGAGCTGTAACAGAATTTAGGTCTCTGTTGGATAGAAGTGTTAGATTAGGATTTTTTTTCAGAAAAGGATGTTAAAGACAAATTGTATAATGAAAGAAGTGAAATAGCTACTTTTTTCTGCTTGCTGAAGATTCATAAGGATATGGTCAACCCTCCGGGTAGACCTATTATTTCTGCATGTAATTATTTCCTTCATAACGTTGGTTTAGTTTTGCATAAGGTTTTGTTACCTTATGTTATTAAATCTCCGGTTTATATTAGGGATAGTATGGATTTTTTGAATAAAATTTCCTCTATAAAATGGAACAAAAAGATGTATTGGCTTGTAGTTGATGTAAAAAGTTTATATACTTCAATTAAACATAGGGATGGTTTGGAAGCGATAAAATTTTTTTGAAGGATAGTCCTTTTACTCAATTTGTTTTGGATATGATTGATTTCTGTTTGAAAAATAATTATTTTCATTTTAATGAGATATTATATAGGCAAAAACAGGGGACGGCAATGGGGGCTGCTTTTGCCCCCATGTATGCAAATCTTTTCATGTCCTATTTTGAAAAAAGGTTTTTATTTGATTTAAAATTTATGAAACAAAATGTACAATTTTATTTTCGTTATATTGATGATTTAATTTTTATTTGTGATGGTGGAATAGAATTGGTTGATAAATTTATGCTTCATTTACATAGAAATCCCTTTGGTCTGAGCTTTGATGGTCTACAGAAAGGTAATAAGGTGATTTTTCTGGACCTTATTTTAGAAGGCACGGATCAAGGGAATATTTTTTCCAATATACATAGGAAGTTTTTGGATGGGAATCAATACCTTCATGCTTCTAGTTGCCATCCTAGTCATGTTATGGAAGCCCTTCCTTATGGGGAGTTGGCTCGAGTTTCAAAACTATGTAATGTTTATAGTAATTTGGAGAAGGAATGGGAAACAACATATATGTTTTTGCAGAGGGGGTATGATTCTAATACATTGACACAGGCTCTTAAAAGGGTGAGGAAAGAGAAAGGTTTAGTAAGGAATGATTTTTTGAGTAAAATATATAATTTCTATCCAAAATATATTTCTGAAATGAGGGATAAAGAAAGAGACAACATTTATTTTGTTTCTACCTTTAATGTAAGGAGTGAAGAAATTAGGGATGTAATAGAGTATTATTGGAAATTTTTAATAGATGATAGAATTTTGGCGGATATTCTTCCAAAGAAACCCCTTTTTTCTTACAAAAGGGGTAGGAGTTTGAAATATATGGTAGTACATGGAAGGTTTATAATGCCTCAGACCAGTGTGCCGAGGACTTTAAATAATTTTGGTACTAAATGTTGCAACAGATGTAGTATTTGTAAAAATATTGTTAGGACGTTTGATAACATCAATGGGGTCAAATTTATCCCAAGGGAAGTTTTTACATGCAGGAGTAAGGGGGTTATTTATGCTCTTAGTTGTCCATGTGGGTTATATTATATTGGTGAGACCAAAAGAGAATTTTGAATTAGATTAACAGAACATATTAGGGACATAAGACATAAAAGAGAAAAGTCTATTGCAACACATTTTAATACTTGTCATGAAGGTGATGTGTCTTTATTAAAAGGAACTGTTTTAGAAAGTATTAAGTGTTTATATGGTGATGAAAATGTTTTGAAACATAAATTATTGTATAAAGAAAGTATTTTTATTTTAAAATATAAAAGTATGGTACCTGTAGGTCTTAACAGTGAATTTAATTGGAAGTGTTTGCTTTAAGTTTTTAATAGTGTATAATTGAATAATTATGTAATTAAGAAGAATTGATTGGATGTTTGATCTATATATATGTTTGTTTTATATGTAAGTGTTTGTACTCTTGAAAGGTGATAACACCGAGGCGCTGGAGAATAAAAGAAAGATATTTCATTTCCTTGGTTGCTTGTTTCTTTCCCAGTCGGTGAAAAGATTTCCATTTCTTTTTGTGGTCAGAGTTGTATTGTATCTTGGAAGTTGTGTGAAGGAGTTTGTGGCTTTTAGTGGGGTTGTTTAAGCCTGGACTGAATGAATTGTCATAATGATATATGCTAATGATGTCATGTATTTAAAGACTGGGCATTTGTATTTGTTTAATGCACTGAGGAAGGCTGATACTGAAACCGGTTTGCTTTGTGGTCTTTTATGCTACTTAAATAAACAAGTTTATAATTTTCACCCTTTGTGCTGGACCTTTTTGTGGTTTACCTTCTCATAAGTAAATCAACTTACTATAAAAATAAAAACAGATATTATGTAATCAGATTAATTAATACATTTAAATATCTGTATTCTTGACAACTTATTGATCCCAATGATGACAGACGAACTAATAAAAATCATTCAACAAGAACAAATTATTTTTAATTCCAAAAAATAATCGATTAACAAAAGTAATGTATTAGCTATCTAATCGGAGTGAGTACCAACCCTTCAAATTTTTATTTAAAATCTTAAAAAATCCATCTAAAACATTAAAAATCTATAAAACTCCCATCCACATTACTGAAATAATAGATGGCATTAGCAACCAAAATTTGTATAAATTATATTACTAAAGTATTTTATAAATCATTTACCAAGATCTATAACAATACAAACTCACTAAGACCAACAGGTGAAGGCTATTTTTACATAAATAGGAAGAAGTATTAACTGCTCCAATTATATGTACCATTAAAGGACTGAAGAACAGTCAAGGACTGGGTCAATATGGTTTTTCTGCTAAATGATATAACTATTTCCAAGACTTATTATCCAAAATCCTGTATTTACTATTCAACAGTATCTTGTCTAATGGCATTTCAGACCTATATCTAAACTGGTCTTTTACCCAAACCCAATAAAAACACTACTAATATTTCAAACTATTGACCTATTGCTGTGCTAAACTTGAATATAATTATATTAACCTCTGTTCTAGCCAATGATTGTAAAAACATCCTACATAAAATCATCTCTTCCTTATAGTCCATATTAATTAAAAATAGAGAAAAAACAGAGTTATTTATTTATTTACTTTTGTTTACTTTTGTTTACTGGGAAAGTCCAACTGGGCCAATGGCCCATTTTCAGCAGAAGCCCAGGGAGAAAAGTTCCATTACATAGATACAATTGGTAATAAAGTTATCTTGGTAAAATAAGATGGTGGTGAAAAGCTCGGGTTTATATCATAACCACAAAAGCCCATTTCAGCGAATACGTAAATGTCAACACATATTGGGCAAACCGCAAATACATTGAATGCCCTAAACCGCAAAATTCAAAATCTCAAAATGGCATAGTTGGCACTTCTGCGGTATAGCTCCGTAAGGTAAGTGTGCGATAGTTATGGACCTTAGGGTTAGGGTGCGGGTTAAGGTAAGTGCAAACATGGTAGTATATGCAAGCTTTACTTTAAGGTTAGAAGTACGGTTTCGGTTAGTGTATGCATGTGGTTTATTTATTTTGTTTGGGTGGGTAGTATGTAGCGAGCAGTGGGGTTGGCCAACTATGCCGGTTTGAGATTTTGAATTTCGCGGTTTAGGGTGTTCAGTGTATTCATGGTTCGCGCAATATGTGTCGACGTTTATGTATTTGCTGAAATGGGCTTTCACAGTTATAATATAGACCCAAAAGCTCTAATACATAGAATGCAAAACTGAATGAGTTACAGTGGTATTTACAGAAGAGAAATAACTATGGTCAATAGGACTGTACAATATTTAAACATTAAAAACAACAACTTGTAGAGGATGGTTAAGTATTCAAGCAATACAGTAATATGAACATAAGATGGAAAAAAGAAAGATTTTCTGTAAATAAATTAGGTGACGTCATTAAAGGTCATTCACAGAGAGTAATAACAATGAAGGTAGACTACAATATATCCAAGTAATGCCGTTATGCAGTATTTATCAACCATTAACTTTACATACCCTTAAATATTTGCATATGAGGCATTTGACTGAGTCAAAGGCATTTGACAGAGTCAAGTTTCAATTTCTCTTTTTAATTATGGAAAAATTCAGGATTCTTATTTACTTCATGAATCATATCAGTACCATATATGATAATCCAACAACCCAGTTAGCTATCAACAGTTAAAGAATGGAGAGAGACAAGGTTGTCCACTCCCTCTTTATCTCTTTAATATATATATTGAACCTTTGTTTTGATCTTTAACACAAAAATCATGTTATAATATTCCAGCTTATCTGTGTATTAAAATTCCCTTCACTGCATGTGCAGATGATGTCAGTATATATTTAAACCTGCTTAATATGGAACTACCTAAAGTAGTTCACAGTATTAGAACCATTTTGTATTGTGCAGGCTAGGAAATTAATTTAGACAAATATTTCCTCTTTTCACTATCTACAACTTCATTTAACACAGTTGTCTAGAGGATTATAAATAAAGTATTCATGTACATATTTAGGCTTAACATTTTCTAATACATCAACCTGTGATAACCTTGTTAACTTAAATAAATGTTAGACTCACATTTAAAATTATACTTAAAGGTGTTCTAAAATTATTTTTTTAATCAATGTAGACATGAATATCCCTTCTAAACTTTTATACCAAATTAAATATTTAAATTACACCATTCATGCTTCATTAAAATATTGAATTAACACACCCAAAGTCTGTTTATATAAATCAATCAGAATTAAATACAGAATTAGAACAGCGGATGGTGCAGAAAAAACAGTAACCATAGAAATGCCACCAACTGCTATTGAAGACCAACGAGCCAGTCAGACTCTGAAATGCCTTTAAGCCAAACTGTATCAAAGGAAGTGATCTGTGGGGAAATGCAGATTCTGAAGAAGTTCTGGTTTTGGAATGAAATTGCTCAGTTTGTTGAAGTTGTAGAATAAAATAATCTGGTTTTGATGTTTGTGTGTTTTATTTTACTACTGAATTTTACACAAAATATTTTTGATTATTTCAGAGTTGACTGGCTCCTTGGTCTTCAGTAGTGGTTGGAGACACTTCTAGATTTAATTTACATTGCCTAAACAGCATGGCTGTTTGACCCTAGCAGATTTACACTTACATTATTTAATATCTAGGACTCAGAGACTTTCACTTGTCATTAAGCTTAATTATATTTCTGAAAATAATGTTCCAGCTTGTTCTAGTACTTGGCATAAATGTTTATCATCTTACACATTGTAGTGTGTCCTCTCCATCATTTCTAAATACCCAGTTTGCTAAACAGTGAAAATGTATAACTTATTTAAAGAGTTATTTAAATACTTTCACAAAATAATCTATTTAAAACTAAAATATTGCTATACACTTGTGCAACCATATCACTTCCACCAAAACATTTTATTTTATTCTCTGCTAAAACAGAATCAATGTGGGATTTCATGTTACTTATGTCAAACTCTTTAGACGGGTATGCCTTAAAAGCAATCTATGCAAAGATTATAATTCTCTATTTAATCAAATTTCTCATTATATAAATACAGATTTTTCTTACAAACAGAATCTACTAGGAAAATCAATTTCTTACAAGAATTTCTAAACTCTTCAACTCAAAAAAAAAAAGCTTTATCCAGAGCCTATAAATTTAGAAGCACCCCTCTCTCTCTCTCTCTCTCTCTCTCTATATATATATATATATATATATATACTCATCATATTAGATTACTGTGTGCTATGATTCTAAAGGGGATAACTTCATAGAAACAATTACATTTTACAATCTAAAGTACATTCCTCTCAAAAAATGTTCTTATTCTCATTTATGGTATTTAATAACATGTATCTTACACCTGCAAAAAACAAAAAAAAAAAACCAAAAAATAACTTTATACAGCCCTAACTCCTCCATGAAAATCCAGAAATATTAGCTATGTTCACTGGAAATCTGCAATCCTATTTCTGACATCCTCTAAACCACATAGGGAAAATATATTTATTTTTTACTCTTTGTTAAAACTTTACATACCTTATAGCTGGCAATATACTAAATTATTAAACTGGAAATATTTTATAGAAATGGCTTGCAAACATTTAAAAGAGTTAAAATTATTATTTCAAAATAACCAACATAGTTCTTCAGTTCCACCCAGCTATTACAGAAATATGTAGAATATTATCATGAAGACATTTCATAGATATTTAATGATTCAGCAGAAAAGTCTCACATATTACATATTAAAATGTCTACATAACTTTAAAGCTTATTAGCATAATGAAAAATGTCTTGACTTTTAGTTTCAATGAATTACTCCTATTCATAATGGATATTTTTCTCACCAACATTTCTTATTATATAAACATTAACTTTGCTTTCAAACAAAATCTACTGGTAAAATCAATTTCCTTCAAGAATTTCTAACCTCTTTAACTCAAAAAAAAAAAACTTTATCCAGAGCCTATAAATTTAAAAACACCTATATATATATATATATATATATATATATATATATATATATATATATATATATATATATATATATACATATCATGTTATATTACTATGTGATCTGATTCTAAAGGGGATAACTTCATAGAAACAACTATATTTTACAGTCTAAAGTATAGTCCTCTAAAAAATGTTCTTATCCTCCTTTATGATACTTAATAACACATATCTTACATCTGAAAAAAAAAAAAACTTTATACAACCCTAACTCCTCAATGAAAATCCATAAACATTAGCTCTGTTCACTGAAAATCTGCAATCCTGTGTTTTCCATCCTCTAAACCATATAGGAAAAATATATTTATTTTTTACTTTCTGTTGAAACTTTACATATCTTATAACTGGCAATATACTAAATTCTTAAACTGAAAACACTTTACAGAAATGGCTTGCAAACATTTAAAAGACTTAAAATTATTATTTCAAAATAACAAACATGTTTTTTTAATTCCACCCAGCTTTCACACAAATATGTAGAATATTATCATGAAGACATTTCACAGATATTTAACAATTCATCAGAAAAGTCTCACTTATTACATTTTAAAATGTCTATATAACTTAAAAGTATATTAGCATTATGAAAAATGCCTTGTCTATTATTTTCAGTTAACTACTCCTATTCATAATTGATGTTTTTCTAGCCAACATTTGTTTTTGACTTTTCTTTATCAAATAAGAGAAGTTCTGGAATTGCTTAACTGTTGTTATGCTATTTGTATTTGTTTGTGTCTTTCGGCTTTTCCCGGTTAGGGGTCGCCACAGCGGAACTCCGGTCCGCTAATGATTGCCAGTAGATTTTTACGTGCTGGCTTGTCGGGCCTAATGCACAACCTTCAACGAAGGAACGCCCATTCACGCATGTCACCACACAGAAGACGCTCTATCTGAGAATCGAATGGGCAATGTCTAACTGTGTGGCGACAACGCTATCGCAGCATCACCACCGCAGCCTCACCACTGCAGTATTATGCTATTTGTATATAGATGTAAATAGTTAATAGTGTATCTTAGAAATTAGGGATTGTGGGTAGGGGTTTGTTTAATGCAATGTTCTTCATTTGTTTTATTGGTTATTGATGTTATTTTTAAATAATTGTTTAATTTCCATTCTTATGCCATTTTATCTCAATGTATGCATTTTGGAAATCTATCAATAATTATATTTGACAAAAAAATGCAGGTATCTATGAAAATGTAGGCACTCTTACAAAGAATAATGCTCACTATAGCAAGTTGAAACAATGATTCCCAAAAGATATGCAGTATACAGTTATGTAAGAGTGCAGGGTTGACATAGTGGTTAAGGTGTTCACCTTCTAGGCGCAAGGTGTGGGGTTTGATTCCCACATGGGGTAATTGGCCTGGTTTGGAATGTCCCACAAGGGTGATAATTTATTAAAGAAAGAAGTTTGGTATAATGGTTAAGGTGTTTGCCTTATAGGCACAAGGTGCAGGGTTTGATTCTTACATGGGATAATTGGCTGGATTTGAAATGGCCCATAAAGACAGTTATCCTGGTACTAATTTATTTAAGGAGGGAGGTTGGTATAATGGTTAAGGTATTTACCTTCCAGCAAAAAGCCTGGTACTAATTTAAGGTAGGAGGTTTGTATAATGGTTAAGGTATTTACATTACAGACACAAGTTATAGGGTTTGGTTAGTACATGGGGTAATTGGGTAGGCTTAAAATGGCCCACAAGGGCAATTACTCTAGTACTAATCTATGAAACTATATCTGAGCAATATACAGCTATACATCTAGAAGTCATACAATTTGTGTTGCTCATTTACGTGACACGCCATTCATTATATTAGTATGGCATGCCTTTCAAATTACAGGCCACAATATGCCATCCAACAGGTGAACAATCTCCTATTTGGATTGTATTTGTCAGCAAACCTCCGTATCAAATAGGCTTAATGCTATCTACTGTCTGGTATATTTCAGATGCTATTTATGAGTTGCAATGCTCATCGGTCCCACGGGTTGGGACATGAGTCATGCTGCTGCCATCTGGAGGCACTTGGGACTCAGATTCCACAACACCCTCCCCATTCAAGGTGTTCACCCACCTCATGTGTCACACACTGCCCCTGTCTGCTGTCTTGTCTGTCTTGCATCCTCTCCTAATCAACTTACCTCTCCAACATTCCACTCTCACCTTAATAAAAAAAAAAATAGGCACCTGTCCCAAAAAAGATATATAGCTCTCCATTTTTCACACATGTCCACTGCACATGTAATTTGGTCCAATTGACTTGACAATGCAGTTATGTTGTCCTCACCTCTCTCTCTGGGGTTTGATAGTTCAAATTCATCTACAAAATCTGTCAAAGTGCACAGCTGTTGCTGTGCAAGAAATGGATAGCTATGGTTCTTTTCTACACCCTTTCTGCACATCCCTACCTGCCTTTCAGTATGTTTTCCCCCTTGCTTGCCCTCATTTCACCACTTTCCTATCTCCCCTTTTTTCTTTTCTTTTTATATTTTTAGAGCAGAGCTGCATGGCACACAGTGTCCCGCAACTTTGCTTAGCTCAGCTAAATAGAGGTTTAATGAATAAATGTGTTTCTAACATTGTTAGGCACATGTACAAAATAAACACCTCTGCTATGTTTTGAACCCAAGCCCATTACACCTTCAGCACACTGTATTAACTCGCCACACCACACAGATCATAATTAAAAACATTGCATCAAAACATAGTGACTGCCACTTACAGTGATTAGGCATCCCTCAGCAGAACTGCATGCCACACATCACCTCACAAACTGGAATTAAACATCAATGGGATAAATGGGAGTGTTCCTTGGAGTCTGGTGCAATAATATACCACTAGACAGCCAAATACATAAAAATGGATGCAAGTAAGGCCTGTGATAGCAGGTAACTGTGCTTGTGTATCAGCAACATGTAGAAAGATATCTGCTAAGGCAGTAATAGCAAAGCAAATGTTCGACTTGGACCCTGGTGCAGAAGTACAGCCATAGAAAGGCATGCACATACTGATGGATGCAGACAATGTGTGTCACAGCCTGCATGTCTGCACATATATCTTGCAAGTATATTTGCACATATATCTAGCAGTGACACAGTAGCTCAGTCTGTTAAATGCCTTGCATGTAGTACATTTTGCCACAGACAGTCCTATGTTCAAATCCAGTCTTGTGTTGCAGTGCAATTGCATTGTTGTGAAGACATCAATTAATGACTGAGTCAAGCAATCTTTATCTGCACAGGTTACTGCTAATTAATGAACTACTATCCAATTTTGCAACTCAAAGGCCTCCAGGTTGGGACACACTGCACATATCCATACAGCATAAGTAAATGTCGCCTACTATTCTGTAATTGGCACTGTTGCATAACAGATGTGTCTTACTCAAATGTCTTGATTGGACTGTAAAGGGTACACTTACCCTGGCTCTGACATATTGACAGGGCTGACAAAGCTGCCACAGTTACATCTACAGCTTATTGTCTTCCAAAGTGTTCACACTCCCTCTATGTGTTCTAGGCTGCAGCAGCAACTGCAGTCTGTTGCATACAGACCTATATGTGAAGGTAGCTACTACATACCTAGCACAAAGAATCCGGACACAGCCATACTTAATGGGGTGGGGGGGGTCCAGAGATTGTGATATGTTTTACAGTTTTCTCCTACATTGATAGTAAGCTCTTGTATTAGCATGCATATTCAGAGGGTTATGAAGTCTGACACTCAAATGTTGTCTTCCATTACTACCTCAGCCCACAATGTTTGCCACTGTATTGCCAGATTAGTACAAAGTCATGGGACAATGACCACGTATATAACACGAAACTGTGGACATACTGCATAAATCTCTATAGTTGACAGTTATGGTACCTACTCTCTGCAATGCTGTAATCTCCACACCTCAGTAATGTCCATCTTAACAGCTAAGAAAGGGGCCCAGGTCTACATGAAGGCCTTTTATATTGCACTGTGGTGGCATGTCATTGGCTAACGATAGTGGAATTCAGCTGTTTTGGCTGCAATTACTATATCAGAGCCACAGATCTGGTGCAGAGGCAATTACCTGCTAATGAGCAGTACCTTAAAAAGGCACACAGATGGCTATGGTGAACAAGTCTATATGAGACTTAACTCACACAGAGAGCATATATTCAAAATATTACTGGAAGCAAAGTTCAACAAAGGAGTACTACACTCAACAAGGTATGTAATTGATTTCCCCATATAACAGGATGCAGATGGGAGAATGGAGGTATGGGGAATATGAATTACAGCAGTAGGCCTGTGTTAGATCTATGGTAATGACATGTCATTGATACTTAGCTGTCCTACACCTACAGGCATGTCTCTCAAATGTCCCCTGATTTTCACTCACATATTAGCCCTATCCCCCTTATTCCCTCCTACAATGGTTGGCTGTTGTAGGGAAGTTAGTGAGTTACACATAAAACATAGTGACAATAAGTAAGGGTATATACTCCTGCAAAGTCAGATGATGTACACTAATTCACCTCCTCTCATTCTGTCATTACCTCACATAAATAGTTCTAACATTTTAAAAGTGTCCCTGATTGTCCCTGATGTAGTCTGGCTAGGTTCATGATCCTGTCTATGTTGTTCCCTGTCTGGTTGAGAGCTATACCTAACATAGCTGTCAACCTGTTACAGCAAGATATCTAAACAAAGCCATAATTAATGGAAGGACAAAAGCCCAAATTAGAGACACTGTAACTATTGCTCGTGCAAAGTAAGAAAGTGAATAGAATAACAAATATTACATTAGCATAATTATGTTCTGAAGGGTATGACATCTTGAAATCAGATGTCTGTCTTTATTTTCTGGCATCAACCTTCGATGATTGGCCAATATTTTGTTGGAAATCCACAATGTTGTGTGAAAATGACCAAAACTATGAGGCAAACATCTTGACATTCTGGAAACATCTGTATAGTTTAGAGGTATGATGCCTACAGAGAATATATACTACAACAGGTTAGCATTGTTTTCTGTCATTGTGGCACACTAGTGTTGCTGGACTGTCCCCGTATAGTGGTTATAATAGCACACTGCAATTTTTCTGGAAGTGGTTGTATGACATAGTGGTTGCATGCCCATAGGGGATACATCACAGTAGACTGCAGTGCTGGGTGTAGAAACATACAGTAGAATTTGTCATGGCACACAAGGACATACCCCAGTATTGCTACTATCTTGGTGGTATCCACACATGTAGTGTGTTGCTAGACTGTGGGGTATGACATGTGAGGGAGCAGTGGATAGTGCAGGCTATTATGAGTGTCCTGGATCTGTACATAGTGGACGTCCACATATCTGGTCCTGTAATGTGTTCCCCTTTCATTGTCTTTCAAGAACCATGTATCACAGAAGACACGCCCCCTTCTCAGATGTAGAAAATTACATAATAGTGGATGAACTGAGACAGTACCATCAGATCTTGTTGTCCAGGGGAAGACATAATCGGGAACACTGAGCAGCATTGTGGGCAGACCTTGTGTGGGATGTCAGTAGGACTTATGAGCAGGTCCAACACCAGGCTACAGGCATGCTGAAAGCTGCACGATGAAGGGCAACTGATGTTGCCAAAGATCATGCTGCCACCGGTGGAGGGCCTGTGACAGAACAACTACTCTCAGACACATAGGAATTCCTGGTGAACCTAGGAACACATGACAGCTCCCAGGCATCCATCACACCATACATCATGGAGGTGGGTGCCACAGTGTCCACAGCAGAAGAATGTCCAGGTAAGCTTACTGTGTTCACCAGTGTAATACTGTATCAATCATTATGGCAGGCTGTACATACCTTTACATGGGTGTCAGGTCTATTTGTATTAAGTGGGGGAAGTTGGGGTTTATGCTCAGTTGTGCCCACATGCTCAGAATGTCAGCAATACAGCCAGTATCACAGTAGCTACTGTACATGTGGATATATGCATATATTACCTTGTAGTGCTCAAACATTTGGTGTTGCTGACAATACCTCTCCTTCACCTTTTCATAGGTCCATCAGGTGTGGCTCAAGTCCATGATCCTGTACCTGGTAAGTGTGATACTGTATTTTTATGGATCATATATAACCTATGAAAGTTAAGGGCCACCATATTGCCCTATGTACAAATGTTGTGTTTAGCCTGAGTAGTATATTTGTGTGTCCCATTCTGGAACAGTTAACTACAGTTCATAGACTGGGTAATCACAGGTGTGTATTTGAATGACCATCAATATATTTGTACTTATAGTTATGAGTGGCTACACAGCCTGGATAGTTATGAGTGGCTACACAGCCTGGTATACATAAGGCATTTACTCCAAGATACTTGTTCAAACACAAAAGAGAGATGGTACATACCTGAGGAAGTGACACTAGTACTGGCATATCCTTCTCAAGTTAGGTGTACTGGGTTTTATGTGTAGTTCTATCATGTATAGTGTCATATTGCATACCTTACAGGCAGATTGTATTGGCAACTTTAACTAGATGTGGCTGAAGTGCATGTTATAAAGGGCTTGATTTGTCTGTGTGTGTTGTTGTGAGGTTGTCTGTTTTGCATGGGAGTGGAGATAAGAAGATGTGAGACTGGTAATGCAGTTGTGGATTCTCATTTGTTTGAGCCTGTGTGAATTAGCATACATTACAGCATTACAGTGCTGCTGGTGGTAATGTACTGCTTTTGCCTTGGTTTTCACAGGTGATCTGGGGGGTTCCCTCAAAACCTGATGTCTTTGTCTCATCAGACTATGATTATGATGGTGGCCATAGTGAGGCACAGGTGGGGTTGTTGGGGGTTGAATCCTTCTTCTGCCACCATTGTCACCACACACAGTTATTATGCCCACACATACCTAGTCCCCAGAGGCCACAGATTCTGACAGTCAGTGGGTGGAGACATTGAACAGGACAGTGTGGCAACTATGGCGTCAGTGAGTGTAGACACTGGCCATAGCCAGACAGTTGGCAAGGTCCCACACAGGTGGATTGACAGGGGTGCTTATAGGAGGATTTCTGTCCATCCACCACCTGTTGCAGGTGTCACATCATGCGTAACTTGACGCATGTTTTGGGCCATCATGGAGGCACAGGCACATTCTGAATGCAACACGAGATGGATACTTAGGGTTATGGATGCAGCACAGTCTGACATCCGTGACTGCTTCCACTGCATTGAAGATACCCTGGATTGGTTCACTGATGCAGTGGACAGATGGGCTGAGAATCTGTCTTGGACCACACATTGCCTGTTCTGGAACATCTGGTTGGAGTTGGGTGTTGGACACGTGTGGACGTAGGTCAGAAACACCATCTGCTGAGTGCCCACATGGCCTTGCACAGTCATGCTTCCATAGTGGCAGTACTTTCAGTGCTACAGAAGGAAGTATGCTGTCTACATAATAATGTGTCAGACCATGTGCATGTGGTCCTGGGCAGTCCCTTGGGGGACACATCCCCAGCAGACAGCAGTCACTGTCAGGTACTTGCTCCACATCTGACCTTGGGCATGGTGGTGCCAGTTCTACTCCTGGCAGAGCCAGTTCCCATGTTCTTGGCTGGAGATGGTAAACTGTCCAATCTACCATGTACAGTCCACAGCTTTCCAACATACACACGTGCAGGGCTAGCACTGGGCTTGACTGTGTACATGCACAAACTCAAACACCACTGTCACAAGCAGATCATCAACGGACGCACATGGCACCTCTCCATTGCCCATCTAACCCACACCCCTTCCTGACTCACACACATGCTGTCAGTTGTTTGGCACAGCCTAGGCCTCCAGCACCCTCATACCCCGCCCTGTGCATGTGATGATACTTGTGCCACATCCCAGCTATCCATGCCATTGATGCAGGGAAATACTACTATGTGTCTGATGCACAGGGTGTCTATATTACTTGACATGTACTTGTGTAGTGCAGTATTGTTTTGCCATGCCACTTGTGGGCCACAACAGGTACTGTGATGTTGGACTAGTGATAGTGTTACAGAATGACTGGTGTGTCACAGACCTGTGTATGTTTCTGTTCCAGGAGTCTGGGGGGATAAACTATGGACACATGCTAGCAATACAGCAGCACAGAATGGCATGGCAACATAGCAAAAATATGATGTCAGCAAGGTATGGCAGTATATGTGCATGGCTCCATTCATGCAGAGAGTTACAGGCCCATAAAATGCATAACCACTGCACAGAGATAACCCAATATGTACATGTCTGTAGTGCTGCAAGGGAATATATTTACACAGACACAGAGCTGGTTATTGTGAGATTAGAACCCCTGCTTATTTCTTATTACACACTATAGCTCATAATAGTTATCGCATGGGCCACAGAGTTTATCTGATATTACAGTGCCTGCCAGCAGTCTTAAGGTGGATTACATCAGCAGGCCTAGTATAGGAGGACAATTTAGAGGCCAGCAGCTAGTCACTGGGCCATAAAATGCATAACCCTTGCACAGAAATCGCCCATATGGACATGTCCGTAGTGCTGCAAGGAAATATATTTACACAGACACACACACACACACACACACACACACACACACACACACACACACACACACACACACGTGGCTAGTGTGAGATTAGAACCCCTTCCTATCTACTATTCCACACTGTAGTTCACAGTACTTATTGCATGCACCACAGGTTATGACTGTTGTATATATGATTGCAGAAACAGTACTTGTGTGGAGTACGCAAAGTAGCCTTTTGTTGGACAGCATGTGTGGCTTGCAGAGTGATATTGCTTGGTACTGTTATTGTATGTAGTATCCTAGAAGTGGGATACCAATTAATATCCCTGCTATGTGTATACAGTTACTAGCATGGCCGTATGTGGGTGATTGCAGTTAGATAGACAAACATGTGGCCAGGGACAATATGACCTGTTCAAAGGCATGCATTGAAACCATTCTACATTACAACACCTGCTCACCTGTGTCTGTCTACAAGGTGACATTCTACAGGCACAGGGGTCTGTGGTTGAGTGGATTATGTACTGTTGCGGCCTTGGTCTGGTTCATTTGGACAACTGTTGTGATGTATGTACATTCAGATAACATAAGCATTTCCCAGGGTATGTGTGGACATTCTTACATCCCCCCCCCCCACACACATATATATATATATATATATATATATATATATATATATATATATATATATATATATATATATATACATACACACACACACACACACACACACACACACACACACACACACACACACATGTATAAAAAGGATGTCCCTTTAAATGTTGCTGTGTGTGTACGTTATTTAAATGTGTTAAGTAGATATATGTGGAGAGTCTATCCATCATTGTAACTTATATATATATGTATATATATATATATATATATATATATATATATATATATATATATATGTATATATATATATATATATATATATATATATAAATATATATTGGCTGGCTAAGATCTAACTGTATTCAACTGGACATATCAGAGAATTTAAGTACCTTTATCTGCACTTTTTTTCAAATAATACAGTATTTAAATTGATTTAACTGTGTTGCATGATTATTAACTGAACTGGAAGTTTTGACTCTGTTCTTCAGTTAGTTTTCCCATCCACCCTCCCTGTTTCTGTTTTGGTGTTAATCTTAGTGGCTTTGAAACTGCCCGCCCCTCTTGTAAATTTGTGTTTGGATACTCCTTCTGGGCCCATCTCATTTGCTCACTCAACTGATGGCAGTGAGATCATATTCTGATTTCAGGCACTCCTACTGTGTATAAAGAGAGCAGCTGGGAAAGAGAACAAAAAAAAAATTAAGCTTGTTTCCTGTCTTTCCTGTTAAGTGGTCTAGACTGTTTGTAGGCTGAGCCCCCAAGCCCTTCTGTGTTGGAGGGAAGCCTTCTAGCTTAGTTTTGTTTCTTATAACTAGCTAGTTTTCTAGTTTCATCACTCAAATCTGTTTCTTTGAACTAAGCACTTGTTCAGAACTCATTGTAAGCACTACATAAGCTGCAAATTACTACAGCACTCAACTTTCCTCACTTGTCTAGTGGAAAGCAATTTTTAGTACTTAATAAATAAGCACTTATTCAGGCATGTCTAAGGGTCAGCTCCCAGTGATTTCTCCTGTCTAGCTGATGAATCTGGGCATCTTCGGGCAATGCAGCAATTGCCTCATGTACACAGACAACCCTCTCCTCCTACCACTCAATACTACAACCTGTGAGAGATTCACTTATATAGCCAAACTGGAAGCAAAGCTCTCTTCACCCAAGACTAGACTAGACAGTCAAGAGGAGCAGGTAAACACTTGCACCACACCACGCTCATCACATAGTCCCTCAAAACCTACACTACCAAAACACACATAGAAACACAAAACACACACCTACATTCACGGAGGCTCTCAATAAAACCCTGCCCAAGCATCTGGGACATCCAAAGCATAAATGCAAAGAAACTCCACCCCCCAACGCAACCCAAATGACACATAGCCCACAAACTCAGTGTGCCACTCAACCACAGCCCATAAGGCATAATAATGTACCCAACACTCTAGTCATAGGTGACTTTATAGTCAGGCACACTGATGTTCCACTCACTAGACTAAACAAGGAGAAAGTTACTGTCAGCTGCTTGTCAGGTGCCAGGATCTGCCACATAACGCATGCACTCAGGTCACTCCACAATAAGTACAACTATGACACTGTCATTGTCCATGTTGGTGTGAATCACCTGAGACATACCTCCCTGGACTGCATGAAAGAGACATGGAGGAGCTCTCTGATCTTGTATCCCAGGCAGGTATGACCCTAACCCTGAGTAGCATCCTGCCATCACCCAGAATGATACCACAGTACAAGGACAAAATGATTGACTTCAACAATTGGCTAAGCTACTGGTGTCATTCTAAGGGGATCCAGTATTTGTCTGCCTGGGACGACATGATCAACAGTCCACGATGCTTTGCTAGAGATGGCCTGCACCTGTCGTACTTAGGATTCCAGATACTGGCTAAGGCTCTTGCCACCCCTATAGTGCCTTTTTTTTAGGCAAGGTTCAAATGACAAATTCACCACCATAACAGGTACAAGCAAACAAAATCTAAGGGTAATGCTACTCAATGTTAGAAGTCTAAACCTCAAAATGCACTCACTCGAGGCAGTCCTTAAAATGGAGAACATTGACATCTGTGCAGTGACCGAGACATGGTTCAAAGCTCCAGAGAGCACCCCTGCATTACCAGGCTTCAATTCATACCACACCTTTCGGCCACCTAACCCAGAAAGAAGCACTAAAGGCGGAGGTGTGTCCATATTCATTAAGGATATCCACACCTCCTGGCTAGTTGCATAGCATAATGCATCCGTGATTATCCAAGTGCAACTAACTCTGGGCAAGACCGCAATCCAAATTGTAGCTTGCTACAGACCCCCCACCATGCCCCAGGATTCACACTCCTCATTTCTTGATACACTGGAAAGTATTAGGGTACAACCCAACACCCTAATAATGGGCGATTTCAACTACCCCACCATTAACTGGGAAAACTACTCATGTACCAACCCTTTTGCTCAACGTTTTCTAGAATTAATAAATTCCAACGCCTTGGATCAACTTATTCACACCCCCACCAGGGGCAGCAATATCCTAGACCTGGTCATTACCAACATGGGAAACCGGTGTTCCACACCAGAGGTCAATTCCTCATTGGTCAGATCCGACCACAAGCTAATCAGCCTAGACATCCACATCCCACCCCCACCCCCACCCCCAATTAGGGAAACCATCGTACAAAACTTCTCCAAAGCCAACTTCATGGCAAACTTCATGACACCCATGCAGACGGACAATAGAGGCATGACTGCCGAATCCTACACAAATGCACTTTATAAGCACTTACACGAGTGCATGGATCATGCTATCTCTAATAGAACCAAGATGTTATCCTCCAAAAAAAGGAAGCCAATCTGGTGGTCCTCTGCCATAAACAAACTCTACAACAGAAGAAAGAAACTGTTGCAAAAAAGAGTAAAATCCCATGACTGGAGGAACTCCCTGGTCAACCTCAGTAAGAAGCTGAGATCCCTCATAAAATCGTCCAAAGCTAGTTATGAAAACAAAATTGCCACTGACTTTAAAGACAACCACAAAGCATTCTATAGCTATGTCAAGAATCTAAATGGGAACACTCAGATCTGCTCTGAGTTACAGCACAGTGGCACTAAATATACAGAACCAACTGATATTGCCAACATCCTACCAGATAGGTTCAGTGCTAACTTTACCCCCCTCTCACCCCCTAGAGGGCCCATCTCTATACCGGAAGAATGCAAAGTTCCTATAATCACGGCTGCACAGGTAAAAAACACACTCTACAAAGCCAAGAACACAGCATCCATGGGACCTGACAATATCCCAGGCTGCGTTCTACACAAACTACAGAATGAACTGGCACCCTACCTTAGTACCATGTTCAATCATAGCCTCACCTTAGGCTTTGTACTCACTGAATGGTGCACCATGATGGTTATCCCACTCCACAAAGGGGGATCCACGACGGACCCCGGGAACTACTGCCCCATTAGCCTGATGAGCCTGGTCTGCAAGGCCATGTAACGTATCATCATGGAACTCATAAACAAAGACATTGGTAATCTCCAAACTCTGGACCCTACCCAGTTTGGATTTGTAAAAGGCAGATCATGTCTCCTAAACCTGAATGACTTCTTTGAAGCAGTCACCAAAGCCATAGATGAGGGTAAAATGGTTCACACAGCTTATCTAGATCTTGCCAAGGCTTTCGACACCATCCCCCACTCTGGAATTATAGATAAGCTCACTAAACTAGGTATAAATCCCTATGTCACAAGATGGGTTGCCAACTGGCTCATGGACAGAACCCACACTGTGAAAGTAGAGGATTCCAAATCCGACATCAGACCAGTGACAAGTGGAGTACCACAGGGTTCAGTCCTGGGTCCTCTCCTGTTTGGTATCTACTTCTCTGAAGTGCAGGCCAACACAGAAGGTCTTTGGCTAACAAAGTTTGCAGATGACTGCAAACTAGGAGCCATAAATGAAACTCCTAATGATGTGGACAAACTACAAAAGGGCCTCACTGAGACAGATACCTGGTGTCAAAGCCATGGCCTGAAGCTCAATGCCAAAAAGTGTATTGTCATCCCCTTTGGTAAAAATTCTGGACCCATGAACTACCACATAGCTGGTAGTCTACTTAATGCCGAAAATGTGATAAGAGACCTTGGGACACAGGTGGACAGTAGTCTCTCCCTCGATAATCACATTGCCACAGTGGTCAGGAAATCATTCTACGTGGCTCATCAATTCACAAAAGGATTCTCATCCAGAAAAAAAGAGGTCATTGTTCCCCTCTACTCATCACTCATTAGACCCATTATAGAGTACAATGCCCCTTTTGGTATGTACCTCACAAGACATCTACAACAACTGGAAAGACCACAGAAATACCTCACAAAGAGGATTACTGGCCTCAAACAGATGCCCTATGCAGATCGTCTCAAAAAACTACAGCTTTACTCCATCGCATATCGCCTACTCAGGGGCGATCTCTGCCTAACGTACAAAGCTATGTCAAATACAGAGCTGTTGGACATGCTCCACTTAAAGAAATCCCAATCCCTCCGAGCTATACGCTCTAGGGACCTAAACCTTGTCACCACAATAAACAGAACATGCTGGAGGGATAGATTCCTGTCCCAGAGACTTCCCATACTCTGGAACAGACTACCTATCTATGTCAAACAGAGCTCCTCATTAGTACTCTTCAAGAAAAATCTTGATGATTTTATGGGAAATGGGAAATTCACCCTGGGGATCACTTCTGTGGCTCTGCTCAACAGGGGCACAGTAAAATAATTTTCTTGGGTGGCAAAAGCCAGGGTACATTTTTTGGCTAGGCTTGTATGGGCCCTAGGGCCAATAGCCTAGTACCTACCTATGAACCTATGAACCTATATATATCTATATATATATATATATATATATATATATATATATATATACATATGTGTGTGTGTGTGTGTGTGTGTGTGTGTGTGTGTATAGGTATATGTTTATGTGATACAAACTGATATATACGCTAATTGTGTGAGGGGATGGGGACAGACACATATGCATACATAGCTGTCTGTATCTACAGACGTATTTCCACATAGCTGGTCATTGTGAGGAAGAGGCAACAGACTTGCACTCATTAGCTAAGTGTAGGAACATGCCCAGAGGGACTGTCAGTACTTATAAGGTGACTCCAGGCCAGACCTACCTGTACTCCGGTCCGGGATTTTGTGTGCTGCAGACATTGGCTGCTGCACCTGTTTATGTAGTACAGCACTTCACTGAATTGCCCAAGGCATTCCCTGGCGGTGTGCTTTACTTAATATGTGACTCGGGTATGTAATGTAACACCACACCCATGGTGACAGTCTGCATAGCTCTCACTGTACATGTTTTTGCAGAATGTCCAGCATTTCACCCCATATGTCTGGTCTGTTCCTCATACATTTGTGGTGTTGAGGTGTAATATTGTATAATGTAGTCAGTGACTTGTACTAACTACTGACACATTTAAGTAACAGCCTTTACATTCTGCAACTATTCTGTTCTATTGCAACCTGCTGTTATAGTAATCACTTTCTATGTTCATCAGAGCATTTGTAATGTCTGTCTGTAGTTTTGTCCCTTTATCCCCCAATTCACTCTGACTTTGTCCAGTTGTATTGCAGTAACAGATTGGGGGATATGACAGTCTATGGGAATAACATCATACGAGTACCTCACATGCAAAAGATGTTGATGCTGCCAGATTCAAACCATCAGCTCCATCACCCATACTAACGTCCCTAGCCCAGTGAGCCACACCAGCTGCCTGATAGAGAGTTATCTTTCCTCACACAATCAACAGCATACATACATACACTGTCACCCCTGTGTTATGTGAGACATACAACATGTGGTCAGGTTCTATGTCACAGCCCTGGAATTGACTGATGTTCTTCGTGTTTCACTGCTACAGTCATCACACTTGCGCTTTAAATTGTCAGTTTCACATGTAGAAGTACAAGCAGCATATTATGGAACTAATTAAACAAAAAATGCTGTTGATTCCTGATTGTGCAGAAAATAAAGACTTACAAGAGTTAAAGCATTTGGCAAACCAAGTTGGTAAACATACTTTGCAGTGTGGTTTTGATGCAGCTGGTGTGTATGTGAGTGACTTACCTTGCGAATGCAGCAGTTGACACAACTTTAGTTCAGGGCTGACTCTGATGTATGCAGTATAAAGCCAATACATGGTTAGGTACAGGTTGTGTGGGTTGCCTTGCATCATTTCTACTATATGGATGAGAGTCGGAGTACGGTGTCAGTCCCTAGGGTCCTAGGTTGTCAGTACATGTGCTAGGTGTTGTCTCTTGGCCAAGGCCAGGGCATACAGGGCACTCCTATGTCTACCTACAGGGACATCCTCAGGGGTTTCCTCCTGTGAGTCCCCCTGTGGGTGTGGCTGTAGGGGCCTAAGCACTGGTGGAGGGCTGTGTATCCCTTCCCTTTGCTGATCCTGCCACAACTGTTTCCATAGGATCATACTGTGTAGCATAGTGCATACTGTGAACATTTGTGCACATGTGGCTAAAGAATACTGCAGGGCTCCATCAAATATATCGAGGCACCGGAACCATGACTTCAGCAGCCCAGACACATGCTCTATGATGTACCTAGTTTGTGCAGGTACATCATTATGGCATTCTCCCGTGGGTTTGTGTGCATTTCTGATGGATGTCATCATCCACAGTTCCAGTGCATAGCCAGCATCCCCCAGTAAATGGCCATGCAGGATGCCCCCCTAGCAAACATCTGGTACAGCTGTGATGCGTGCCAGATATGGGAGTCATGATAACTGCCAGGGCTGCCAGCACACACATTCATAATAATGGCCTGGGCATTGTACACGACCTGTCAGTTGATGGAGTGATACCCCTTGCGGTTAAAGTAGATTCTACCCTCCTCACTGGGTGGGGTCTTGTTGTGTACATAAGTGCAATCTATGGCACCAGCAACTGAGGTAGAAGTGTTGTATACTGCTGGCCCTCTTCTCAAGGGTGTGGGGAAAATAAATGTGGTAGCATGGCGCTCAGGAACTGGTGGAGTATCCTGGATGCTGATGTCTGCAAGATCCCCATCATGTCCCCAGTTGGTCTTTGAATGTACCTGTAGCTAGTACACTAAGAGCTACATATACCTTTGTTTCGACTGGGATGGGTTTCCCTCTGTTGGCTCTGGGTCTGAGTTGAGGGTGGCAGAGCTCAGTAAGTTCTTGTAGTATGTCACTGTCCACCGTGTAGCGCACTACAATCCCCAGCTCATGTAGTTCCTGGAAGGTTACCCTGGACCTGAACACTCTTCTCCTTCTCATTCTAGGCCTATTGCCAGCTGCAGCAGCAGCAGCATTGACCTCAGCGTTTAGCACATACAGATGTAGCAGACCTGCAGCAGCCCCTAGCATTCCTTCAGTTAAAAATCCCAAGTATGTACGCCACTGGTGCAGAGTATGGGGGTAAAATCAGATTGTAGGGTGTATGCAACCTTTGTCGTGCTCTGCTGTACATGCAGCCTCTGTGATTGGCTTCCTATTATGCATTCCACCTGCCAAGTACAACATTAAGAAGATTTAGTGGCCCTAGTTTACGTGAAAGATGGGTCATCAGTAATTAATATACCATTGGCTTTTGCAGCCAATTATTATTTTTTTGACAGCCTTGCTCGCTCAGCACTGCGGCATGACATGCAAACATGTGCTGTGGAGGTAAACAGTGCTCAGCAGTCACTGCACACTCCCCCACGAAAGGGCACACTCAGCACGGTGGCACTCCATGCAAACATGCTGAAACATGCTCTCTGATTGTAAACAAAGCTTAGCAGCCAGTGTACACCCCTCCTGCTGAGTACAGTGGTGCACTGCACAAACAGGCACAGTGAGCTCCAATGAGGTTACAAGTCCGCAGACACACCCCCTTGATGTCAGCTACTTTTTCTCTGGACACCAACATGGTTCTGTACCTATACAGATGGGATCTGTGGACATAGATGCCATTTGTGCTGTTCAGTAACCCCACCTCATTTGCATAGGGATCCATGCATACAACCTGGAAACTACATGATTTTAAGCCCTGCTTCACTGGCAACAGCACCATTCCACCATTGTAGATACTCCACACAGGGTCCTATAATAAATTGCTGTCACATACTACTAAATTTGGGTTTTACAATCTTTTTTATTTATTTATTTTTTCATAACACATGTTTGCACACTGTGGAGCACCATGCAAACATATACAGATTATTAAAAAAAATATATATTTTAATGTATTTCCCATACAGTTTTGGACACACAGTAGATAATTCTGCACATATCTGTGTCTGTTATCCTATTTCTGTCCATCAAACTGCACTTTTGCAGCCCCTGTTGCCTCTTTAAATTCCTGTACATGTAATTTTTCCATGTACACTTCGTACTCGAACATGGGATCTGCAGGACTGTCTATCCACTTGCTGGATCACTCTACCTCTCTCATTTGCATGCAGTTTACCTGCTTATGAGGTAATTTGCATGCCGTGGATACTTCTGTGTTGGCATATGTGTGCCTGCCCAGCTCTGTTTACTGGATCGCAAACCTGCTTACTTTTGTGTAAGCAGTGTGCCACAATGCCTACACAGAAAAAAAAATCTGTAGGCTTCATTAAATTCCCCCTTACTTATTTTTATTTGTTCTCTATGATAGTCTCTCTGACCTATTGACCATTTGTAGTGGAGGCCAATGGAGAAAAGCTCCATGAATAAAGGAATACATACAAATGAAAGTAGAATAGATGATACCACACACAATAGGTGGAGACACTATAAGAAAGCAGTTCTTGAAGATGTAATACACATAACATGATGTATAATAAAATATACAATGTTGTGTCTTTTGGCTTTTCCCGGTTAGGGGTCGCCACAGCGGAACTCCGGTCCGCTAATGATTGGTAGTTTAATTTTTTACATGCCGAGTTACCAGCCCTGACACACAACCTTCAACGAAGGTACGCCCATTCACGCATGTCTCCACGCAGAAGACACTCTAGCTGAGAATCGAACCGGACAGCGTTTTACTGTGAGGCGACAATGTTACCGCAGCACCACAATATGCAATGTAAAATATAAATTTTATATAATAGAATTTGTATGTAAATGTGGAAGTGTTTATAAGATATGTAGAACTAAGAGGCAAGGATGCCTAATGCAGGTAGATTGAGTTTTAAATAGGCAGTAGGGAAAAACTGTCTAGAATCATTGATTAGCAGGGTGTTTTAAGAGGTAGGCAGTAGGACTATAGAAGATAGAATGAAAGAGTAAATGTCAGAAGAGAAAACTAGGTAAATTAGTAGAAAAAGACAGGAGTAATACTGGTATGAATATATTCAGATTGGATATTTTAGTCAAAGTGGGTTTAGCATCATAAGCACTTAACATTTCCAGATGGATGTTAAGCATTTTCATCGTTTATGGAGAAATATGAAATGGCATATTTCTTCTTGTAGGTCTGAGAGAACTAAGTTCCACAGTTTGCCTAACAGTATAGAGTACAGTGACTTTCTGTGGTAATTGTAAGTTTTGTCTTTAGCAGGCTTCAGTTTATGGATCTAAGTTTCTAGGAGGGTTGTAATTGTTCACCACAGTGGACAGTGGACACTTGTTAGGCTTGTGTATAATATTGTGCAGGTCTATAGCTTAGACAATTTTAGGATATTCTTTGGGTTCAAGCCAGTTTTTATCTAAAGCTATGCAATGGTGAGTTTTATTTGTGATGTTGGCAGCATGGTTCATTTTATTGTATGGTCACTCTTACTTATGAAGTTGTATTTTGTGAATGTAACAGACTAGGTAGTATTTATTTATTGATCGAATGACTGATTCATTTGTTGACCGGGTTAGTCCCACTGGGTTAGCAAGCTCTTTTCAGGGGAGATCCGAGGTGCTATTTATAGTACTAGTAGAGATTTGGCCAGGGCATCGTGGGATTTCCCCTGTTCTTTGAAGCTTCTAGATGGTGCCAGAAGGTTCCTACAGCAGAAGTTAGAAGCCTAAGGAGAGCAATAGCATGGAGAAGAGAAAAGCTATGGAGAGTTTGAAGGTGGAAAACAAGAACTTGGAGAAAAAAATTATTTGATATGGAGCATCAGAATGTAAACAAAGACTACTGTGTGGTGGATGATGCAGATGAGCAGTGTTTAGCTGTCTCAATGGATAAGGAAGTAAGCAAGTGTGTTGGAGTTGTGCAGATAACAGAGATGGCATAGGAGACCTTGCAGATGATGTCCTATTAAAAATAAATAAGCAGGATGATCCAGGTGACAGTTCAGCTGTTTCATTGGGTAAGATAGCAAATAACATTTGTAAAGTGCTGTTGAAAAGGAACCAGTGGATGTGGCAGCAGAGAATGCAGCAGTTAAAATCTTATGCAACAGTGACAGGAAGTAAAAGAGGAAAGCAGCAATAAACTGAGAAAGTGTCTTGTTTTGTGGTAGCAGGTAATGCAGTAACTGAAACATATGCAGCAATGACAGCAGGCACAAAAGGAGAGCAGCAACAATCTGTAAGTAAACCTGATTTTACAAAGCAAAGAATACCACCTGTGAGAATAAGAACAAAAAAGGACACTGTAAAAGGACACTATAACAGACAGATATTGTATGGGACAATTTGGTAACTGTTCTGGGTTTTAAAGCTCAAGAACTTTGGTTCATAGTTTCATAGACAAGTACTAGGCTAGCTGCCTTTGCAGGCCATTTTAAGTCTAGACAATTTCCTTTTTTTGTGCTTGAATTAACTTGCCCCATTTGGTTAGAGATTGGCTTTATCCATCCCATGGTTGAAAATATATATTACCCATAAACAGACTAACTGGGATCATATCATACATAATTTGAGGGGACCCATGCATGAGATAAAGCATTCAGGAGCTGTCTGTGCATTAGTAGTACAGGGGTCCATTCACTGGGTAAATGTTCTGTTTCCCATCCATAGATCCAAGTTGCGCTTGAATATGGACAGGGCTGACCTTTGTTTTATGTGGATGGAGAATATGTTACAGAGCAGCAGTATCCTCTGCAAGATGTACCTGTCCCTTCAAACCATTCTGTTAATACTGCAGAAGAGGTTTAGATCCCTAGAGTGAGCATTTCTGATGCAATTTGTCTTGCTGATGTGCAGTAAATTCATAAGTATGGAGTTGGAGGATGCATTGTATGCCAGACACAGGTCACCATCTAGCAGTCTGTAGGATACTCAATATAGTGACATGGTTCTGAGTCTTTCCATGTAGGTCATGTTGTTTAGACCTTGTATCCTTTTAGTAAGGCATCTCTGTGGACATTTCAGTTTTTGCATATGTCTGCACATATACATGCCAAAAGGGGCATCATATTCAATAACTAGTCCAATGATGGCTGAGTAAAGAGGGGCACTGACATTCCTAGTTCTGGACACAGTCCCTTTGTTTATAAGCTGTGCAATACAGAGGGACTTTCTTACAGTAATGGACACATGTTGGTAAAAAGTTTGGTCACTGTACATATAGGTTCCCAAATCCTGAACAACTGGGTCAACTCTTAGTGGCGTATTGTGAGTGTGATAGTTCCCTGGGGTAGATGACTTCCCAAAAGGATGTAATAATGCATTACATATCCTTTATACTCTGTTTCTTGTTACTCCTGTCACCATCTGGGCCACAGGTGGGATACCAGACTTCACTTGAGCCCTCTGGATTATCTGTTTTCATGTTCCTGATTATTGGGTCAACTCTTAAGGGATGTTTTGTCAATATGGTAGTTACTATAGGTGGATGTCTTCCCAAAGGATACTATTATGCATTTCTTGGCATTTAGTTTTAGTCTGGGGCTCTGTCATTATTTGTGTCAGCTCTTCCTGGAGAACATTTGTGTCAGTGGGGGGTTCAGTTACAGCTCCTAATTTGCAATCTTCTGCAGATTGAGTCAGCCAGAGACCACTGATATTGGCCTTAACTTCAGAGAAGTAAATGTCAAAAAGGAGCAGTCCCAGGACTGATCCCTGAGGGAATCCACTTGTGACTGGTCTTCCTTGCAGAGGTGGACTCCCCAATTCTAACTTCCTGGGTCCTGCCTGTGACCCAGATCGCTATCCACCAGGTGACAAAAGGCTTTGTACCTAACTTCTTGAGTTTGTCAACAATACCTGTGGGGGATATCTTGTCAAATGCTTTAGCCAAATCAAGGTAGGCAGTGTGAACAATTTTGCCCTTATCCATTGCTTTGGTGACCTTCTCAAAGAAATCCACCAGGTTGAGTAGGCAAGATCTGCCCTTGATGAAACAAAATTGGGTAAAGTCCAGTATCTGCAGATTTCCTATGTCATTATTGATCATTTCCATGACAATTCTTTCCATGGCTTTGTATATGATATAACTGAGACTTATGGGTCTGGAGTTCCCAGGGTCTGTAGATAGCCCACCTTTGTGCAGTGGGATGACTGTTGCTGTTCTTCATTCATGAAGCACAAAGCCTGTTTATATACTACAGTTAAAGAGCAATTCCAGAGGTCCTGATAGGTCATACATCATGCTATTTAGAAGGCATCCTGGGATATGGTCTGGGTACATTGATGCAGTGTTCTTGGCCTTAGAGAGCATTAAGGACCTGTTCCTTAGTGATAGCAGGGAGATTTGTATTTGATAGTATTTCCTGAGGGAAGGTTGAGGAGGGGCCCAAGGGTAAAGTAGGAGCTGAACTTGTCAGCTAGTGGGGTTGCTATATATTCTGGCTTAGTATAGCTGACTCAACAATGAGCTCTGCATACAATTGTGTATTACCTTTCATATTACTTCTTCTTCTTCTTTCAGCTTTTCCCGGGTAGGGGTCGCCACAGCAGAACTCTGGTCCGCTAATGATTGGCAGTAAAATTTTTATGGGTGCCGAGGTGCCAGCTTGACACCCAACCATTAGTGAAGACACACCCATTCTACACATGTCTTTCGAATGCCACTCGACCGTGGGGAGGACATGCAGACTCCACACAGAAGGCGCTCCAGCCGAAAATTGAATGGGAGAACCTCTTGCTGTGGGGCAACAACGCTACCGCTGCACCACCGTGGCTTCCTCCTTTCTGCTGACAAAGCTAAATAATGCCTTGTGCTTGTCCTAGGCCTGGGATGCCAAATTTACCTCAGATTTAGCTTTGGTAGACTTTATTTGTCCTCCGAGTATTTTGTTTAGTTTGATGAGAGCAGTTTTATCCTGCTGGGTGATGCAACTCCTAATTTTTGCCATGATTTTCTTCCTTCTGTTATACAATCTATTGATGTGATTCCCCCAGGGTAACTTGTTTTTTGAGTTAGTTCTGTACTTGTTCCTGGTCGGTACAGCTACCTTTATGCAGCTATTAACATTATTGTATAGGGTTTCTGTGAACAGTTTTGCATAAGCAGCAGTGTTCTTAGGTTAAATGGGGTTTGAAATTTTGCCAGGTTATCACTTAATAGAAGGAAGTTAATCTTAGAGTAGTGCCTGAATATTCCTTGGTTAGCTGGGGTTCTAGGTTTTATTTTTACTTCAAAGGAGACCATTTTGTGATCTGACCTTACCAGAGAAGACATTACACTAGGCGGTGTACAGTAATCTCCCATATTAGTGAGGACCAGATCCAGTATGGTTACATCCCTGGTCGATGTACTGAAATCTGGTCCAGGGAGTTTGTGTTTACAAAATCCAAGAATCTCTGTGCCTGTGTGTTTGGTGTTGTATATGATTCCCAGCTAATAATGGAGTAATTAAAGTCCCAGTCCCCAGATGGTGCTTTCGTGTGTACAGCAAGGTGCAAAGGCCATATTAGATCAAAAGTCAATAAACCCGACTAGCACTAGTTCAAAATAAATCACAGTTATTTATTAAGCAACAAATACATCTCATAACAAGATGAGAGTAGTATAACAGACCAGTTTTGGCATACTAGCCTTCATCAATGTTCAAAAACAATCAATCACACTGCTCAATATATACTGACACATGCATTACTAAACAAGCTGTCATTGGATAATTATAAGTATCCATTAGAACCTAGTGAAAAAAGCACCAAGTCCAATTATCCCATTATTCTATTTTTTATCTGAAGAGTTGTGCCATCCTGCTTACATGTTCCTATCTGCCTGATTTATATTAGTCATAACAAACTTCAGATATGCTGTACATATATACAATGAAAAAAAGCAATCAGTCAGGGGATAATTATAAATGCTCATTGAGACCAGGTAAAAATAACCCACCAGTCTAATTATCCAATTTTCTCCATTTTATCCAGAATGTTATGCCATCCTGCTTTATTGTTGCTATCTCCCTGAGTTTTGTCTATCACAAGAAACATAAATTGTGCAGTAGGATGTCTGATAGTATGCTTGCATAAAACATTAGATATACATTTGGTCCTGATGTCACTCAGATGTTCTGTAATACGTATTCTAAACATATGTGAAGTTTGTGCCACATAAAAAGCGGAACATGTACATGTAACTAAATATATAATCCAGTCAGTACTACAGTTGCCAAATACATTAATATCATAAACCTTACAAGTATTAATACTTGTAAATTGCTTGTTTTCAAATCCCATTTACACAAAGAACAGCGACCACATGAAATACAACCCATCAAAATACTCCCACCAATCATAATTTGGTGTGGAGTAGTTTAACTAGATTTCTTTTTGTATTGATTAAATAAACCTCCCAACGTTTTGCCTCTTCTAAATGAAAAAAGACATTTAGATGTCAATATATTATACAATTTGTCATCTGATAAAATATTCCAATGTTTCTGTATCAATTCCATAAACTGGTATGTATTACGACTATAACTAGTAATCAATCTAATAGCACTCTTAACCCTAAATTCCTTATTTTGGTATTGCAATAATTGAGACTGGTCTTGATTTTGTGCAAAATAACAAATTTGGGTTATATGATTCCTATTATAACTCCCGATGACAAAGTCTGGTAACCATGTCTCTCTGCTGTTGTTCAAAAACTTGATCAAATGAACAAATCCTGTGAATATGTAAAAACTGTGACTTGGGAATATTACATATAATATGTTTAGGATGACAACTAGAGGCATGTAAGTATTAAATTGGAGTGTTTACGACAAACATTAGTATCTAGAATTCCATCAGCTCTCCTAGTTATATCAACATCTAAGAAAGAAATCTGATTCACATCATATTTGATGGTAAATTGAATGCCTCATTTGTTCTCATTCAAATAATGAGCAAATCCATTCAAGCAGTCCAAATATGACATCCATACCATCCAACAATCATCTAAGTACATTCACCATATATCTATCTCATCAAGAAGCAAATTATGACTAATGTCATGTATAATATGTTCCTCCAGGTAGCCCATGAAAAGGTCAGCATAAATAGGGCAAAAGACAGCCCCATAGCTGTACCCTTCAGTTGTAAGTAGCACTCACCATTAAAGTAAAAAAAAAAAAAACATTTTTATTAAGCACATGTTCCGTTAGACATAGCAGAAGGGTATTAAACCCAGAACTATATAGTGGCATACGATGAAGCCAATAATCTACTGCCAGGTAAATTAGTGCATAATACTGTCACATCCAAAGTACATATAAGCCAACCAGATTCTAATTGCATGTCTACAATAATGTTTAGAAACTCAGTAGTATCCTGAATCCTGGATCTAATCCCCTACAATAATGACTTAAGATATTTGGTGAGATAAGCTGACAATGGTTTTGTTAAAGAACCATTTCCTGAAACAATGGGTCTACCTGGAGGTTTATTAAGATCTTTATGTATTATAGGCAATAGGTACAGATGTTGTGGTAAGGGGTCCAAAACAGTTAAAAGATAGGCCACATCCTTAATGATAATACTTTCCTATACAGCTGATAATAGAAATTTAGCTGTATCAGCTTTAAATTTGTGGGTCGGATCAATCAACATTTTGAAACAGAAACGACAGTCAGATAGTTGTTTCATGGCTTTGGCTAAATACATAGCTCAGTCCATCACAACTATTGTGCCTCCCTTATCAGCCAGAATTATAACTATATTTTTTATTGTTTTTAAGGTTATCCAAGGCCTCAAGTTCTTGTTTAGATAAATTATTATTTATAATACTCATGCCAGATTGAAAATTAAAGTGTAGATCTTTGAGTACACATTGCTGGAATATAGCAACATGCTTGTTCACAGGCAGCATAAATTTATACTCACAAAATCTCAAATCTATCTCAGCATTATTATCATCTGTGTTG
The DNA here is from genome assembly GCF_019279795.1 of Protopterus annectens. Taxonomy (NCBI): domain Eukaryota; kingdom Metazoa; phylum Chordata; order Ceratodontiformes; family Protopteridae; genus Protopterus; species Protopterus annectens. Next base: position 1,921,799,354 of record NC_056733.1, on the reverse strand, counting down.
TCATTAACACCAAAATATAATTTAAGGTTCAGTAGTCTACAAAAAAAAAACAAAAAAAACAATCCCATCACTGGCAAATACATCTTCAGACACAAAATATCCAGGTACAAAGTTCTTTCCTTTATTCAACAGTTACCAGCATCAGATAAGTGCACAGAGGAAATATTATGAATATTATATCCAAATTCTACTGAGGTACTAACAGATGTAACAATGTTCTTTTTTTCCTCAAAAACTTCTTTATTTTCAATTAAAATAACATTTACATAATATTTTTAAATATCATTTTAAACAACTATATACAATATTTACAATAGCCTAACTTTCAATTATATACACTGTATGTTATTAAATATAGAATTAACAGATCAGTTATTAGAGATACAATATTAATTATTGCAGAGTGTCCAACAAAGATATAACTTTCTTCCAAGGATTATTTACCAATGGCCTGGGATAGATTCATAGTTCTTTGATTTTTATTTCCATTGATGCAGTTGTCTTCAGTCAAGTGTAGAATTCTTCCAAGGTCAGGGATGTATTTGAATTCCACCTTCTGGTTACACATTTCCTAGATATAGCAAGTATTGTCCATAACAAATACATATTTGTCTTATTCAGGTAGGGACCTTCATTTACATTTAATATAATCAATGCTTTATTTAAGGTAAAGGATTAATTAAATAAAGCTTGTAAAAAATGATTGATTCCATTCCAATATGATTTAATTTTATTACATTCATAAAAAATATGAATCCAGTCTGCTTTATTTGACTTTTCTCACCTCCAGCAAAAAAACATTTGTAGTAGTACTAATCTTTTTAATTCTATCTGGTGTTAAAAATGCTCTATGTAAGTATTTCCAGTTAAATATTTTCTAGTACTGTGTGTTAGAGGTGTAATTAACTGATGGTAAGATGTTAGTTTTAATTTATTCTGTTAACTGCAATGACTGACCTTTTGTTAAGAACTGCCAGTATGATAGTTTGGGAATTGTTTTATATGTTATTAACTCTTTATATAGATTTGAAATGGAATTTTTCTTTTCACAACTATTATATATAAATTCATATAGAAAACTTATTAGATTTGGAATATCTTTAAATGAAGAATTATTAATTAATCTGCAGAAATCTTGAGTGTACCTTAGAATGCTTTGTAAGCTTAACCAGTCCTGTGTTGGAATATTGTAAGCAGTTTTTATCATATGTATATCTAAAACATTTAATTTATTTACACATTGAAACCAGCATAAGAATCAATTTTGTTCCCAAGAGGTTATTATTTCCCAATATATTTTGTGAGGAAAGTTCTTAGTGATGGTAAATGGGGTTAAAAGGTCACGCCAAAGTTTTAGATCTATGTTTGCATTGATAACTTTCCTAAAGGACTTGATGTAATGATTAATCAGTGTTGTTTTAGAAGGTTTTGTTATATTATATTATATTGTGTACTTATGCATAGTATGTACCAGGGTTTGTTTGATTTGTCTACTGTTAATTTTTTTAACAGATTACATTCATTTGTTAATATAGCTGTTGCTAATTCTTTCCAGTTGGCAAAATAATTTGGGTTTGTCCAGTCTATTGTAGTTTTAAGCACAGATGCTTTTATATATGTTTCTATTTCTGGGAAGTTCAATCCTCCTTGTTTCCAGGGTCTAATGTGATGAGTTAGAGCTACTCTATTCTTTTTGTGATACCATAAAAATTTTATTAAACATGAATTTATTTCTTTAAGAATGAATCTTTCAGGAATTAACTGTATTGCTAATGCTACATATAGTATTTTTGGCAATAAGACCATTTTTATTAATTGCAATCTGTCTTCAAAAGTGAATATAATTTTGTTCCACTTTTCTATATATATTTTTATTGTTTCAATATTTTTTTTTATAATTTCTTAATATTGTTTTGTTTATATTTTTGCATAACACTATTCCTAAATAATTTAGCGTAAGTTCTTGTTTTGCTACGATGGATTTACCTGTAACTTGTAGTTCTTTTTTCTTATTTAAAAATAGAAATTTTGATTTTGATCTATTAAAGTGCAGACCTGAAATCTTATAAAATGTCTCCATTACTTGTTCTAGCTCTCCTAATGACTCTCTGGAGTTTGATAGGGTTAATAAAATATCATCAAAAAGCATTATTTTAGATATGTACTGGTCATAGACTTCTATTCCTTTTATTCTTGGATTATTATGTATTATTTCTGCAAGTATTTCTATAGCCAAAGCAAATAAAATAGGAGAAAGGGGGCATCCTTGTTTAGTACCTTTCATTATATGGATAGATTCTGAGGTGAAAAGGACCAAATTTAATGTATGCTAAGTTATTAATATATGTGTTTTTAGTAATAAGATGATGGGAGGAGGAAATTCAAATAATGCTAAAGTTTTAAATAGATATTCCCATTTGAGGGATTTGAAGGCTTTCTCTATGTCTAATTTGATTACAAGTGTTTCTCTATCTTCTTTATTCACATAATCTATAAGAGTAAGTATCATTTTAATATTAACAGTTCAATGGTTTAATAACACGAATCCTCACAAAGCACGTAAAACATATAAATTCACCACATGAATCCACAGACAGTAAAGGTTAAGCGCTTTCATCTGCTGACACAGATTTCATCAGAACCTTGAATAATACTAAGACAATTGCTTATAAAGCAGTTTAGGCGCCAAAAATTAATTAATAATTGATTAATAGGCTTAATTGCAAGGTTACTCAACACACTCAATGAATAGTGTAATCCTGTGCTGTGAAAATATGTATTAACACTACATTTAACCAACTAGGGAATGCACTAAGCATCCGGATACATACATTCATAAAGTGCATAAGAGCTGTAATGACAATAGAGTTCATCAAAAATATCATACATATATCTAATGTAAACATCTATTTGCACATTTAATACAATATAATAAAATGATAAATCCCACATAGTATAATTTAATAAATAAATTGATAAAATTTTTAAAAATATTTAAAAAATTTGTAACACCAAGTACCAACTGAATACGTCATGTATATACTTAGTGTATGAAAAATAAATAAGTGTAAAAAGATAAATATATATATAATATTGAATAATAAATATATAATGTGTAAAAATAGAATATTAAATGTGATAAATATGATAAATATGATGATCTTAAATATAAGCATGTGTAAGATGTAATGGAGGCTAAAATGTATATGTACAAAAGTAAATATACGAGAAGTAAATATGCAAGAAGTGGATGTAATGATGGAAATGATGGAAATGATGGAAAAGGGACACCCAAGAGAGTGGATATGAACCTATATTCAACTATCCAAAATAAGGAAAGGTTTTATGCTAATAAATATTTAATATTCTATTTTTACACATTATATATTTATTATTCAATATTATATATATATTTATCTTTTTACACTTATTTATTTTTCATACACTAAGTATATACATGACGTATTCAGTTGGTACTTGGTGTTACAAAGTTTTAAAATATTTTTAAAAATTTTATCAATTTATTTATTAAATTATACTATGTGGGATTTATCATTTTATTATATTGTATTAAATGTGCAAATAGATGTTTACATTAGATATATGTATGATATTTTTGATGAACTCTATTGTTATCACAGCTCCTATGCACTTTATGAATGTATGTATCAGGATGCTTAGTGCATTCCCTAGTTGGTTAAATGTAGTGTTAATACATATTTTCACAGCACAGGATTACACTATTCATTGAGTGTGTTGAGTAACCTTGCAATTAAGCCTATTAATCAATTATTAATTATTTTTTGGCGCCTAAACTGCTTTATAAGCAATTGTCTTAGTATTATTCAAGGTTCTGATGAAATCTGTGTCAGCAGATGAAAGCGCTTAACCTTTACTGTTTGTGGATTCATGTGGTGAATTTATATGTTTTACGTGCTTTGTGAGGATTCGTGTTATTAAACCATTGAACTGTTAACATCGGAGCTGCGTTTTCTTTGGATTATCAGTCACTTGGAGTTATTTTTGGTTCGTGGTGGTGTTCTTACATACTCTGATCATTTTAATATTATCATGTGTGTGCCTGTTATATAAAAATCCAGTTTGATCAGTATTAATTGTCTTTAAAAGTGGGATTTTCATTCTGTTAGCTAGGATTGACATGAATATTTTGTAATCATTAGTCAGTAATGATATATGTCTGTATGAGGTGCAAAGGTCTGATGGTTTATTATCTTTTAGAATTGGTGTTATGAGAGAATATTTCCATGAGGGTGGTATTTTTGCTTCTGACTGAACTTCCAGCAAAGTTTTATGAAAAAAGGAGATTACTGTTGAAGGGAAGAGTTTGTAAATTTCCGTAATTATACCATCTATCCCTGGAGCTTTGTTAGATTTATTTTCTTTTATCTTGTCAACAATTTCTTTGTAGGATATAGGTTTTTGTAGGTCTAGTTTTAAGTTTTCTGGATTTATTTTTATATTGATAACATTTATATCTAGGTTTATTTGGTGTGTATCTAAATCTTCTTTTTTGAAGTGCTACATATAATGGGACCAAAATGCTTCAAGGATGTCTCCTATATCTGATACGTTTTCCCTTTCATTTCATGATATATACTACTAATGTTATTCTCTTTAGATTATATTTTAATTCTTGTAAATAAGTTATGTAGATATCTGGGGGAGGTAGCTAATGAGTTTATTTTTAATTTTTCCAAGGCTAGACAAGTTTTGTTTGTTAGAATTTAATTATATTTTTATTTAATTCCTCTATTTCTTTTTTTACTTCTGGACAATTCTGATTATTTTTAGAGTTTGCTGTCAAGAGTCTGGTTTGCAAGTCTAATGATTCAGATTCCCACTCTCTAACTTTCTTTTTGTACCAGCTAAGGATCTTACCAAATAAACACACTTTTAATGAGTCCCACACCATAACTCTACTGAATTATGTTGTATTTTTAATTTCAAGAAATAATTGTAGTTTGACAACATCCAGGGTCTGAATTCTTTAATTTTCGTGATATGTGACAGAATTCTAGTTGAGAGGATTACTGTTTTACACTCTATTTGGAGCTTCATTATCAGAGAGTCATGATTTGAGAAGGGGCATGGAACTATTGAGAAGTTGAGGATTTTTGTTTCTAAATCTTGAACTACGAATAATTTGTCTATTCTGATTTGTGTTCCAAATCTATGGTCTTTATGGGAAAATAATAAAGGTTTATCATATTTTACTTTAAAAGTGTCTATTAATGAAATGAATCAATCCATCTTTTTAAGTATTTTGAAATAGCTGGTATGCGAAAAGACTTCTTGGTGGTTTCAGAAGCTTCTAAGGTAAAATTAAAGTCTCCTCCCAGTATAAGATTTCCTTTATAATTGTTGGAAAAAAAATCCAGGTGTTTTTTTAACGTTCCTGCTCCAATTGCTGGGAACAAATATAGATTAGCTAAGGTCCATATTCTGTTATTAAATGTAATTATAACAAACACTAGGAGACCTTCTTTGTCTTCATATTTATAATTAACTTTTGGAGTGATTATGTTTTTCTTCCAGAGAACTGATATTCCTTTTGTCTTTGTTCTATAGAAGGGTTGAACTAAAACTGTATAGTCCTTAGGGTTCTAAATAAAGCTATCATTAGTCTTAAAATGCATTTCCTGAAGAAATACTACCTGTGCCTTATTTAGATTTAAATATTTTAGTAAGTTTGATCTTTTATTTGCATTATTTAAACCATTAGTATTTAATGATAACAATGTTAAATCCATTTCAAGTTATTGTTGGAAGAAACATTTTGCTTCTTTTTTTTATTATTTTGATTATAGTAGTTATACCATATTCTCTGATAACACTGAATGTTATTTTTATGTGTGTAAACTTGGGAGTGTAATTTAATATTCTTTCTTCTTTAAATACAAGTAGGGTAAAATTCTGGTCAGGCTTTAAAAACGTACTTCTATAAAACATTAATTCTAAAGTATCAAATACAAGTAAATATGAATTTCTCATTAAACATGGAATAAAAGTAATTCCTAATCCAATAGATAAAGACAGATCTATTGGATTATCACTCATACCCCAATATCAATTGAGCTCCATATGTTAAATTATTATATGGAGAATTTTCTTAAAAGAGATATGAAATTCTGTGTTATTCTAGTATTATTCTATAGTATTTTATATATCAGGATGGAATGTTAGTAGTATAAACAATTATTATGTTGACTTAGAAAATATCCAATATTTAGTTACTCTTAAGAGATCCCAAACATGTCAGATATGTCATTTCAGATAAATTAAATGCAACAGAGGAGCATATACTAAATAAGCCAACAACAAATAGATTATTACTAAAATAATTTGACTAAAAGGACTCTAGCAGACAACGAGTGATTACCAATGAAATATGAATTTACTGTAGGTGTACTGTCTTCCTTTACTTTCCCACTCTTCAGCTCACCAACTTCAACTTACACTTATGAAAATACATGGCTTATTAGTGGTATCCTGACTCTGAGTAGAGGCGCCCTACATTCTAGTGTGCAGTGCTTTTACACATTTATAGATTTACAAAGCAGAGTCTAAGAATGAACTATGATCACCCTGACAATTCCCACCCTGCATAGGGCACCTCCTGCTTCCAGAATGGGTAATCACATCAGGTCTAAAATAAATGTGTAGGTACCCATATGGTAATCAAGACTTACCTTAGGTAAGTATCAATCAAATAGTGTTTAAAGCATCTTAAAGAGTTCTCAGGGCAGTTAGAATACTCTTAAGCCTCTCCTTCCTTGACCAAAAAGAGATTTCCCTTCCCTTTCTTTCCCTTGTTTTAAATCAGTACTAATAAAAGAAATTCAGCAACTATAGGTAAACAGAAATAACATTCAGTTGTCTTGTACATGACTCACAATCCATTAAACAAGTCAGTGACTAACATCACTTTAGTAAACATTATGAAGACAAATTAGAAATAATTTCCTAGCTCTTTAAATTTTCTGATAAAGCAAAAAATTAACAATAAGCTATTTTAACTAGAAATGTAAAGCATTTCTAATTTTCCTTGCATGTATACGTTTCTACTTATATTGTAGTGTCAATAGATGTCTTTGAACTCTGTACAATACTTCACTTCTTCAAATCATTCCTTTTTCAAGTCAGGCTTTATTTTGTCAAAATGGCAACAATATTTCAAGGGCACAATTAATATTTAGACTGATGTTTCAAATAAATAACTTGTCAGTTGCCAACTGAGTTAGTTTAGAATGTATGGTTAGTGCAAATATATCATGTTGCAAAAATAATATGTATTTTTTGTGTGCTCTAGAGACTGTCATATGCAAGTGACATATATAATGTAGCATATATAGAGCAGATACCTTATAGATTCAGGTTGTTAAAGTAAATTATGCTTATTAATCAGGCAGTTTCATTTAAGTTCACAAGTAATTTGAGGACATTTCAGTTGTGTTTCCAGGAATGTGTACTCCAGTGTGAGTAACTGAATCCACTTTTCCTCATAAACATGTGTCACAAGTCATTAAACAAATCAAAGTCTAACATCTGTCTAATAATCATTATAAAGACAAATAATAATTTACTAGCTCTTCAAACTTTCTGATATCGCAAAATGTTGACAGTAAGCTATTTTAACTTGAAGACTAAAACATTTCAATACTTGCTTATATACATTTTTACTTATACTGTAGTGTCAAGAACTGTTTGAAATCTATGCATTACTTCACTTCTTTCAAGTCATTCATTTTACAGTTCAGATTATATTTTGTCAAAATGTCAATAGCATTTCAAGGGCACATTTAACATTTAAACTGATATTTTAAATGAATAGCTATCAGTTGACAAGCGAGTTTGTACAGAGTGTGAGGTAACTGCAAAGATAACATGTTGCAAAAAGTAATATGTATCTTTTCGTGTGCTCTAGAGACTGTCAATTTCAAGTAACATATAAAATGTAACCTTTACAGTGCAGACAGCTTGTGGAATCAGCATGTTAAACTGAGTAATACTTTTTAATCAAGAAGCTACATTTAAGTGGATATGTAGTTTGGGAACATTTCAGTTGTGTTTCCAGGAATATGTAATCCTATGAGGATAAATCATAAAATATTTACAAATAGTCTTATTATGTATTTATTTTACCTTGCTTAGGTTTTTTTTTTTCATTTTAATAACTAAACATTACTTTGTCTTATTATTTGTTATCTGTGAGGCTAAATGCACTTTGAAGGTTCAGTGTCCTTAGACACTGCAGCAATTGTTTACTGTTGGTATGGCAATGCAAATAGAATGTGAAGAAAGCTTCACTTCTTTTAACCAGCAGTACATTTTTCCCTCCATATATATATATATGTTAATACTGAAAGGAAATAATTCAAAGGACATATGTACATGAATGAAATATTTCAGAGTTAATCACAAACATGTCCCCAATCCCAATAAGCATAACAGTGACTATCATTCATGTAATAAATATTGTAAAAACAATTAATTAAGTTCACTATTTCAATTAGACTTCCTTAAAACTAAATTATTTTAGACTATTTATCTATGTATAGATAGTGAGTTATTAAATATATACAGACTATATTAGTATAGCAAATAGGAGAGAATTTAGAAAGGGAGACAAGATGCAGTTAAAATAAATGAGAAAAGAGAGAAGAGAGAGAAAGAAAATAGAAAATTAAGAGAAAATACACATATACTATGTATGTTGATTTACAGTATAAATATTTTATGTGCTATATAACCCTCCTTCTGTGAAAGAAAAAGTACCCTGTTTTACATACTTGAGGTAATGCGAAAACTCTCGTATCATCTATTTTCAAAAAATATAGATAAAGATTCCAGTAGTTAGTTACCTTTGTTTTAAAATTCCAAGCAGTAAAATTGGTCCTTTAAAGTAATGTTAAAACAAGTCATATCATAGTAGATGCTTTGAGAGATTTGTCTCTAACAGTATCAGTCTTTTGCTTCTTCTTTTTGACGTCTGTCCAGACATTTGTTTCTTTTGTTCTCTTGAGAGAAAGTGACATCCAATCCATATCTTCTGGTAAAGTAATCACATTATTAGTTTTAATAAATGAAGAGGCTTCCTCTAAGTCAATAAAAGTCCTCATCTCATTGGCATACAGTATTCTTATCTTAGCTGGATATGCAAGTTGTGCCTTGATGTTATTTTGTTTCAGAAACTTTATCATTTGCCACACTTTTTTTCTTTGTTCCATTATTCTAGATGAATAGCCATTATCAAATCTTATCAGGCTCTGTTTATATTTTAGAGGTGCCTTCCTCCAAGCAGATCTTAAAATCAGTTCCTTGTCCAAGTATGAAAGAAATTTGATAATTATTGACCTAGGAGGAGAGTTTGAGTTAGTGGCAGGTTTCCCAAGAGCTCTGTGCACCCTTTCAATGCCAAAGGAAAGTTCTTCTTTAAATTTAAAAAGTCATGGATCCAGCTTGATAAAAAGGAAATAATATCCTCACCTTCTGTGTTTTCAGGTAATCCGAAAATCCTGATGTTATTTCTCCACTCTCTATTTTCCACATCATCTACTTTATTAACCAACCAAGTGTTTTGTTTAAGAAGCACTTCTTTCTGTGTTTCCTCTTCCTTAAGTCTGCTTTCTAAGTCATTTAGAGAAACCCGTATTCCTGTTATCCTTGTCTGCTGTTATTGTAGCATTTCCTTGAGGGTGTCAGCCTGCTTTTGACTGCTTGTTTTAAGATTTTCTAGGTTCTCTTTAAAATCATCCATCTTCAAAGACAACCCCTACAGGGTAGATGTCATCTGTTGTAGTTCCTTCTTTAAGGCAGCATCCTTGTGAGAATTCCTTGAGTTGCTCATTTTAACAAGTGAATATATCTCCAAACTTTTAGACAGGAAATTATTTGTAAAACTTCACCAAAGTTTCTAATTATGTAAAATAGTTCTATATCTATAAGATTTTATACTTTGAAGAAAAAAAAAGAATATTTTTGAATATTTTTTCATGTCTTATTTAACTAGTTATATGGAGCTCTAAAATACTGCTGCTTTCAGTTAGCCATTCAGGCTCTGCCCCCATAACAGTGTTTCTAATGTAGAAACCTGATTTATGTTTTCTACCAGTCCTTCTTGTCCTAAATGGTTGGTCAAATTCTGTTTTTTAGGGACTGGTAACCTTGTCTATTTTTATTCTCAGTGTCTGTAACAGAGGAAGAATCTTCCCCAGAAGTCACTAACACTCATAGACTTTTTAAGAATGGATTTCTTTCTTTCTTTTCCTTTTAGTGGGTATACATCCCTGATCACTACTGGAAAATTTAACACTTTTCTGTAAACCAAACACTTTACCTTGGTTATAATCTCTAACATCCCTATTGAATTTGTGATTTTTTCTATCTTTTAACTGTTTTTCCACTTCTATCAGATTTTTGTTTAGCTTACCAAAACAACTTTTAAAAATTGGTAATTTTCAAAATATTTGACCTCATCACATATTTTAATAACTTCCACAATAGATTTAAATACACTGCATTCATAAAAATCTAACGATACATTGACAAAATGCACAGAATCCATCTGTTGGGCATCAGTCCATTCCTTTAATAAAATGCCAGCTTAGCCAACAAGGGGTTGTACCCATGTACATAATCCCTGTGGAGTTATGCCCTTTGCTTTATAGGCTTTAAACAATGTAAACAATTTTAAATACCAAATATTAGCGCATAGACTTTTCAGTGACTTAGTAAGCTTGGAGAATACACTATTGCATAATATATCAGGGTTGTTGTCACTCAAACCTGCTGTTGTATAATCACCAAATGTTCCTCCAAAAACGTGTATATCATCTTTGTCTGCAGATACACAATTTAGTATGGCCATCAAATCCATATTCACGATGTTTCAAAAAATAATTTCAAACAACCAAAGAATCAACACTGATGTATTTGGCATTAATTATAAATGGAATTATGACCCTTTTAACCTACAAATAAATATACATGTAATGAAATGCATTACAGATACAACTTACAGATATGAATTGACTTCAAGTATCCAAAAACTGTAATGATGACAAATATAAAAAATATATGCAGTGTTAAATTTTCTCCAACCTGAAAAGATATCATAACAAAAACATGCATAAGATATGAACTGTTGTTATATTCATATTGTTAACCACAATGAAAAGTCAGTATAATTTAAAAAGTCTAATATCATCTTTCCAAAAGTTCTAAAAACGTACCAACCATCCAGCTAAATATATATCTCTTTGGCTAATAGCAGGACAAATGCTTGGCAACCACAACTGCTGTATTAGATATCAACAGCATTAAGTACAGCCCCATACACCATATTAATCTGAAATAAAACCAGCAACAGGGACAGTGTAGAAATGATAAAGAATAGTACAAACTTTTATTATTTTATTTTTATTTTATTTTACATTTGTTGACCGGGATGGTCCGACTGGATACATGTCCATTTTCAGCGGAGGCCCGGGGAGAAAAGCTCCACAGAGAAAAAAGTTACACTTTCATGTATATACAGATAAGTACACTACCTAATGCAAATACATAAAAAATTCGAGGTTCACATAAACAGAATCAGTGATACACATAAATACTTCACAACTGTATTTAGATACATTATAGTTGAAATTCTAGGTTGATATCCCATTGCTTATAGAGTCAAGTCAGGCAATGGGGAGCTTGACTTCATAGGTACCCATGATGGTGGAATTAGGGGGTGTGCGCTTACAAATTGTTTGGATTAAGGGGACGAAAAAAACACCTAGTCAAACAGGTGGAAAATACTACTAGTTGTGTGTCAGAGAGAACTAGTCTGGGTTGTTACATGGGCACAGCCAATGTTCTTTAAAAAATTGTTTAAGATTGTTTTTGAATAGATATTGGGATGTAGTAAGTCTTAAATTATTGGGGAGGGAATTCCAGACTTTCCCTATAGAGTTAGCAAAGAGGGCTTCTCCGGCTGAGTTGTTGGATTTGATGGTTTGGACCAGAACTCTATGTGAGGAGCGAAGACAGGTAAGATTAGAGTATGGTGTAAGAAGATTTTGCAAGGAGGGGGTTTTATCTGGTTGCTTAATAATTTTAAACGCTTCTGTGAGTTGGTTTAGTTTAAGAAGATTAGATAATTCTAGCCAGTCAAGTTTCCTTAGGTTAATGCAGTGATGAGTTCTGTAAGGACCACCTACTACAAATCTGGCGATGTGATTATAGGCAGCAGAGAGTTTATTGATCTCACTTTTGTTAAGGAATGAAAGCACAGGAGAGGCATACAGTAATGTAGAAAGTAGATGCACGGGAGATGGTTAGTTTGGCAGTAGGGGTTAGAAAGTTTTAATTCTATACAAGGAACCAAGTTTCTTATTTACAGTCTTTACGGTTTGACTGACATGCATATCAAATCTAAGCCTACTATCAATGGTGACTCCTAATAGTTTAGTGTTGGTAACAGGCTCAATCATGATACCATTAATAGATTGCACAAAGAATGGACAATTATTGGATTGGGCTGTGGTTTGGACTGATGGACTAACTGAGGTGGGATGAAATACTAATAACTTGGTTTTTTTTGGATTTAGAATGAGTTTCCGTTCTGAGAGCCACTTTTCAACTATGGTAAAACAGTTTTGGGTTGTTACTTGTAGGTCAGAAAGGGAGATATCCGAGCAAATCAATGTGGAATCATCCGCATACTGGATGCAGGTGGCCTTAGGGATGACTGAGTAAAGGTCGTTTATAAATACAGAGAAGAGAAGAGGACCAAGTATAGAGCCTTGGGGGACCCCTATGGTATTTGGCAATGGTTGAGAAATCTTATTTTCCCATCGAACTGCCTGTTGTCTTCCAGAGAGGTAAGCTTTAAACCAGTTAAGAGCCGGGTAATCAAGGTAAAAGGTTTCAAGAGTGTGAAGTAGTAGTTGGTGGTTGACCATGTCAAAGGCTTTTGACAAGTCTAGAAAGAGGGCTGAGGAAATTTTTTTGTTATTACGGTTTTTATTGATTGAATCGGTAAATGAGAGTAAGGCGGTGGTCGTACTATGGTGGGGTCTGAAACCATGCTGAGATTTGGACAGTAGATTATTTAGGGTGAGATGGCTAAGGAGTTGTTTATGAACACATCTTTCCAAGATTTTGGCTATTGGCGACAGTATTGCTATAGGCCTATAGTTTGATGGGTCAGTAGAGGTGCCACCCTTATGAAGTGGGATGACATGGGCTACCTTCCAAATGGAGGGGATAGTGGCCTCAGTTATAGTTCGGTTAATTAGAATTGAGACGGGATATGCTATGACATCTGCTGCTATTTGTAGATATTCAGCTGGGAGTCGGTCGGCCGACAGGGTGGTTGGCTTAAGTTTCTTCAGTAGTGATCTAATATAGGAGGTGGGAGCTGGCTGGATAGTAAAGGGGGTTAGGGATTCATCATTAACCTTGGTCGGGGGGGAGGAAGGATGTGGAAGTTGATTAGCCAGGGTCTGAATGGTCTCAGTGAAAAAGGAGTTAAAAGTATTCGCAATCTCTACTGGGTTTTTTCCAATGAGTGTTTCTGGGGTGGGAGTAGTTGCTTTCCCTGGGTGGAGGAGGGTGTTTAAGCCTGCCCAAAACTTCTTTGGATTGTTCTGGTGTTTCTCTTGAAGGTGACAGAAGTAGTTCTTTTTATCTAGGGTGGAGTCTTTTTTTGTTAAATTTCTAAGTTCCTGGAATTTAATGCGATCTAGATGTGCTTTAGTAGTTCGCCATTTTTTCCAGGCCTGATCTCTAAGTTTGATTTTAGATTTGGTTTCACTAGTTAGCCATGGTGCTATCCGAGTCTTGGTACGGATGCGTCTGTTAGGTGCGTGAGAGTCAAGAATGTTGAGGAATGTGTCAGAAAAGTAAGACACACTCTCTTCAAGGGGCAGGGTCTTTAGCTTGGACCAGTTACAGGATCTAAGTTCAGTTAGGAATAGTGCTGGTACAAATTTCTTCTTATTTCTAACAAGTCTATATAAAGGGGGATTTATGTTGGTCAATTTGTTTCTTATTACGTAGGTGACGTGGTGGTCACTGAGATCATTCGGGAGGGTCCCAGTTGTATATTTGTGTCCTTCTTTATTAGTAAGTATCCAATCAATTATACTTTCTTTTTGGAGAGCAGTTCCTATTCTTGTAGGTGAGACAATATTTTGGGAGAAGCCGTGTAGATTAATAGGCATGGGGTTGGTCTGTGCGGAGCATTGGGCCCAGTCAATGTTAACATCTCCTAGTACAATGGTCTCCTGAGGGTAATTTGCGGCGATCCAATTAAGTATTATCTCCATAGTTTCTAAATTATTCCCTGGCGGAATGTAAACTACAATAAGATTGATACTTTTTTGGTTATTTAAGCATATTTTTAGGGCGATTAATTCTGCTTTCACTATTTTAGGTGGCTGGATAGGATTCAGGATGATATTAAGGGTACTTTTAAACATGACAGCTATGCCCCCACCCCTTTTTTTCCCCCGGTCTATCCTGAGAATATTATACCCAGGTGGAAGGATTTCTTCATCCTTTGTGACTGGTTTGAGCCAGGTTTCTGTAAGACACATAATGTCGGGGAGATGCATGGCTAACAAGGCATGAAGATTATGAACCTTGTTGTTAAGGCTTCTAAGGTTAAGATGGAAGATAAGGAGGGAGCTAGCTGATCTTTGGGCTAACATTGAAGAGGCTGAGTCAGGATGAGTGGATGGGCCTGGGTTCGGATGTATATCACCATCTTTGGTGATACATTTCTTCAAATGGAATAGGAGTCTTTGGAGCTTGTATAGTACCTTTAGTCCACGTTTAGATATTGTTGCCTTTGTGTATGGTTGGGTAAGATATAGGCTTTTTTTGCTTAGGGTATCTATGTAGCGTACAGAAGAGGTCTCTTTCAAGGTATATTGTAGGACATTACAGGTTTGATCCTTTGGGTAGTGGGATCCCTTGAGTTTTTATTGCTTGTATTAAAGTCAAGTCAAGACGACCAAATATCCATAATGTTGAACAACAGCCATAGTCTTATTCTCTGAGATTGTGAGCACCATATAAAGATAGAAGTGTTCCTCGCTCATATATCAAACTAAACAAATACAACAAAGACATTCCCCTGGATTCTGTAAAGCTTGCATGGCCTGCAGGATTGATACAAGAGCTCAAGCAGGCAATATGTCTGCCGTGCAATCCAGGAACAGCCTGCAGGGGCATGCACGAGCACTTCTGCACTAATTCTGCATGGACTAAGCCATTGTATGCAAATCACCCAATTTGCAGAAGAAATCTATGCAAATGAGGTGATTTTGCAATCCAAGAAGCTTGCAACCGTCTGTGCAGGACTAGTGCTATCTGCAGAAATGTACTCGGTTAGTAACCGAGTACATTTCTGCAAAATTCAAAACGGAGCTGTGACAGCTCCAAATAAAGGCTGCATATCATGTAGTAAGCATCCCAATGGCCAATTATAAGGCCATTGGCATTGCAAACAGTAAAAAAAATACAAAAAGCAACTTTTATTTTTTTTAGCCGATCTCGGCTCTTTAAGCGTAGGGCAGAGGCACGCAAATGGGATCAGGGGGGAAAATAACAAAATGAACCTAA
The DNA here is from genome assembly GCF_019279795.1 of Protopterus annectens. Classification (NCBI taxonomy): domain Eukaryota; kingdom Metazoa; phylum Chordata; order Ceratodontiformes; family Protopteridae; genus Protopterus; species Protopterus annectens. The sequence continues at coordinate 1,921,783,718 of NC_056733.1, read as the reverse complement.
ATTAAGCATTCTAACTAAAATCAGCATTCTGCCATGCAAGTCAATGGCAGGCCGAAGATAACATGGCCGTTGAGTAGTGGTTGCTAAGGGGGGAGGCTCAGTGTGAGACATGTAACTATGCATTAGCAGACAATCCTATGCAAATGAGGGGAAGGATAGTGAATCCCAGTTTTCCCCAGCATGTGAGTCAGGTCCCAACAGTGTAAGAGTAGGAATAGCATGGTGCAAGCCTAAGAGTTAGCTGACATTATGGGTGTGTCTGTCAGGCATAGTGTAAGTGGATTAGAGCCCTGTGGCTCAGGTTTGCTCCTAGCACAGCTAAGCTAGGGAGTGTGTCTAAACATGCCTAGCACTCTTTACAATGCCTAAGTGGGTGTGCATGCTGCGCACCAGGTTTTAAAGGCAGAAAATAAAAGTTAAGCCAGGAAATAGCAGCAGAGTGCACATTTGTGCACTCTGTTTGCACGGCACCCCCCCCCACCCCCCTGTGCATAAACAGGAAGGCAATGGGAAGGGAAAACAGCAGTAGGAAGGTAACCAAGGAGAACTAGGATAGCTGGCAGGTGAAATGTATCAGAGTCAGCCAATTACACAGACAGCAGCTCAGCCCAGCCAAGCACACTACTATAATCTATGCAAACACCTTCCCCACTGGTTTTTCCCACACTCTACACCACCGATGTTTAAAAGTGGGGAAATTTTAACAAACAAACCTACAAAATGAGAAGGCCTGCAGCAGGCAACATAGAACAACATGTGCAAGAGGCTGAGGGTGGTGAGGATGTGAATGCTGCCAATCAACCCACAGTGAGGAGATGGAGAAGAGCATACAGACCCAGGGTAACCTACCAGGGGCTACATGAGGTCGAGATAGTGGAGCGCTATAGGGTGGACAGAGACCTCCAACAGCAAATTGTTGAGCTGTGCCAGCCACACCTGACACACCAAACTGATCAAGGGGGAACCCATCCCAGTGGATACCAAGGCATGTTTAGGCCTAGGAATACTAGCCACAGGTACCTCCCAAAGCTCAACTTGGGATATCATGAGAATCTCACAGGCATCAGCATCCAGTGTATTCCACCAGTTCCTGGATGCCATGTCAGCACATGCCTGTGAGCACGTATATTTCCCCAACACCAGTGAGGTGTTGGCCAGCAATATGCATCTCTTCCACCAAGTAGCAGAATACCCTGAGGTAGTGGGTTCTATAGACTGCACACACATACACATCAAAACACCACCTGGTGATCAGGGTAGGGCCTACATCAACCACATGTATGTCCCCTCCATCAACTGTCAGGTCATCTGTGATGCCCAGAGCATTATAATGAATGTTTGTGCTGGCTGCCCTGGAAGCTATGATGATTCCCACATATGGCATCTGACGCAGCTGTACCAGAGATTTGCCAGTGGGAACATCCCCTATGGTCATCTAGTGGGGGATGCTGGTTACACACTGGAGCTGTGGCTGTTGACACCCATCAGAAATGCACACACATCTGAGCAAGAATGCCATAATGAGGCACACACATAGACCAGATGTATAATAGAGCAAGTGTTTGGGATGCTCAGGTCACGGTTCCGGTGTCTGGACACATCCGGTGGAGCCTTGCAGTACTCACCAGCTACATATACCCAAATTGTTATGGTATGTGCCATGCTACAAAATATGATCCTGCAGAAACAGCTGCAACAGGAACAGGATGGTGCAGGGCCACACAGCCCCCACCCACCAATGCCAAGGCCTGCACAGGCACAGAGTGACCCGGAGAAGGAACAAGCTGAGCCTGCCCCAGTAGGCAGCTGGAGGTGTGCCCAGTATGCCAAGGCTGCGGCAAAGAGACAACCCATACACATACAATGACAGAGTAGGGACCCAGGGAATGACACCTCTCTGTGACTCGCACATACAGTAAAAGGGATGCCAAACATGACACTACCTGTGCTCAACCATGTATAGGGAGTGTACTATGTGCATCCAACATAGGCAGCCCTCCAGCATCATCTTCAAGTCTGGCACACCCTCAAGGTAAGTCAATCAACCTACTAATTGCCAAATGGAGTAGAATGTGTCGTTACCTGTATCTATGGTATGGATGTAAGCATGCGAGGGAATTGGGTGGCTGAATGTTATGGCAGCAGACAGTAGACACCCATAGTGGCACAATGACATCTGTAACACATACTGGAGTCACCACAGTAGCCAGTACTACACAGGGTGACAAAACCCACTGCAGGAAATGTGCTGAGCGACATGTGTGTCCGTATGACTCACACATGCCAGTCAAGGTGGTTCACATACCCAACAACAGTCTCAGCCAGCAGGACAGGTGTAGACAAACCCAAACAGAGCATGTGCTATGGCCCCTGAATGATGGCTATGGTTAACCTCCCCACCAGGCCTGCACAGACAGACTACAGCAGGTCAGGCAGTGGGATGTTAGTTCTGAAGGATAGGAAGTCAGACACTAATATGTAGGGCAACCAAAGCTACAATCTGTAGTACACTGGTATGCCTCTAGTCAGCATGATAGGTAAGTGTACAGAATGAAATGGAGTACCTGACATACCAGTACAGTCATAGCAAATGTGTACAAGTGTCAGGTGTGCCCCCCCATCCTACGTAATAATGTAATAACAGTCAGGTGTGCCCCCTCAATCATGTGTAGAAATGTAGAAATAGACAGGTGTGCCACCCCACCCTACGTAGTAATGTAATAACAGTCAAGTGTGCCCCCCAATCCTGTGGAGAAATGTAGAAATAGTCAGGTGTGCCCCCCCCCATCCTACGTAGTAATGTAATAACAGTCAGGTGTGCCCCCTCAATCATGTGTAGAAATGTAGAAATAGACAGTTGTGCCACCCCATCCTACGTAGTAATGTAATAACAGTCAAGTGTGCCCCCCAATCCTGTGTAGAAATGTAGAAATAGTCAGGTGAGCCCCCCCACCCTATGTAGTAACATAATAACAGTCAAGTGTGCACCCCCCAATCCTGTGTAGAAATGTAGAAAAAGTCAAGTGTGCCCCTCAATCTATGTAGAAATATAGTAACAGTCAGGTGAGCCCTCCCAAGCCTGTGTAGAAATGTAGAAAAAGTCAGGTGTGCTCCCCCATCCTATGTAGAAATGTAGTAACAGTCAGGTGTGCCCCCACAATCCTGTGTAGAAATAGTCAGGTGAGACCCCCATCCTATGCAGAAATGTAGTAACAGTCAATGCCAAATGCTCGATGGATACCCTGTAGAAACAGCATGATACCTGTCAGTGTACAACACAAAGATCAGCACTGCAGTACAAACTACCTGGACTCGATCCACACATTAAATACGGATGGGCATACTAGGCATGCTCACACACTTAGAGAAATGAAGGCAATGTCAAGTCAACAACATACTGAAAGGTCATACTGGGCATGCTCACACACTTAAAAACATGAAGGCCGTATCTGCAAGCACCAGTGGACCAGACATATCTGGCAGTCGCAGTTGTTAGTGCAGACACTCATCAGTATGCTCACTCATGCCTTGCACACACTGTGGATAGGAATACAGACATATATGTAAGGACAACACACTATAATAAGCCAAAGGTAGGTGTAGATAGATGTGTGGAAGAGGGAGACTGAGACAAGAGCCATCCAGGCCTATCCCACCCAGCACACGGCCAAAGAGACCCAACCACATGAGGTTCAGATGTCAGTCACTGCAGATACTAGCCACCAGTATCTGACAGCATTACAGACTTTGTGGTGCACGTGCTATCTCTGCAACATGACTGTACAAGAAAGTAGCCATCTAGCAGCTGTAGACACGTACCTGTGAAATATGACCCTGTGTGTGCCCGCATGTGGCGTATCAACCTCTAGATGAATGGGCTATGGCCCATGCACACACACTGCCCTCCCAATATCCCTACTATGACAAGCCTGCTGAGGTCACCCACTGTGAAATTGTGACATACACCTTTGTGAGAGTTGTAGCCTAGTAATCTCCGTGGCATGTCCCATACCTTCGTACTGCTGTAGTGTAATAAAATAGGTAGGAGTTCAAATCCCAGACATGACTGTGTGTGTGTGTGTGTGTGTGTGTGTGTGTGTGTGTGTTTGCTTTTTAGTGTAGTTACACTCCCTACAATTGAAATGCTCTACTTTGGTAAGGCTGCTGATGTCATCCACCTAGCAATACATCTATGGGAAGGTTGTAGCCCAGTAATCTTTGTAGCACATGCCATAACTGCGTACTGCTATAGTGTGATACAATAGTTAGGGAGGAACTCTAATCCCAACCTTAACAAGTGTGTGTGTGTGTCTGTCTGTCTGTCTGTCTGTCTCTGTCTGGGTAGAGAGCAATGCTTTTTTAGGGTAGTCACACTCCCTACAATTGAAATGCTCTACTTTGGTAAGATGGCTGATGTCATCCACCTAGAAATACATCTCTGGGAAGGTTATAGCCCAGTAATCTCCTTAGCGCATGCCAAAACTGCGTACTGCTGTAGTGTGATAAAATAGTTAGGGAGGAGTTCTAATTCCAGCCTTTGCAACTGTGTGTGTCTGTGTAAAGAACAATGCTTTTTAGGGTAGTCACACTCCCTACAATTGAAATGCTCTACTTTGGTAAAGCTGCTGATGTCATCCACCTAGAAATACATTTCTGAGAAGGTTGTAGCCCAGTAATCTCCATAGTGCATCCTATAACTGTGTACTGCTATAGTATGATAAGTTGGTTAAGTAGGTGTTCTAATCCCAGACATGGCAAGTGTGTGTCTGTGTAGAGAGCCATGCTTTATAGGGTAGTCTCACTACATACAATTCAAATGCTATACATTGGTAATGCTGCTGATGTCATCAACCTAGAAATATACCTCTGGGATGGGTGTAGCTCAGTAATCTCTGTAGCGTGTGTCATAACTGTGTACTGCTGTAGTGTGATATAGAACTCTGGTAGGGCTATATTCCCACCCATGGCAGTTTTGGATGTTATGTGTGTGTGTGTGTGTGTGTGTGTGTTTCAATGTTTGTGTAAGGAGAAATGCATTTTTGGCGCATCGCACTCACGACAATTCAAATGCCCTACTTTGGCAATCCTGCTGATGTCATTCACTGTGAAATACACCTTTGGGGAAGGAGTTTTTCAGTAATCCCTGTGGTGCATCCTATAACAGCTTCATGCTGTAGTGTGATATAGACCTCTGTTAGGGGTTCTAAACCCACACGTGTCAGTTGTGGATGTTTTGTGTGTGTTTCAATGTCTGTGTAGGGTGTAGTGCATTTTAGCCTAGCCAAACTCACTGCAGTTTGAATGCCCTACTTTAGCAATCCTGCTGATGACATTCAATGTGAAATACACCTTTGGGGATGGAGTACTCCAGTAATCTCCGTGGTGCATACTATGACTGTGTACTGCTGTAGTGTAATAAAATAGGTAGGAGTTCTAATCCCAGACATGATGTGTGTCTGTGTTTGTAACTCATATCCTGTGTGGAGGTGAATGTGAGTGTGTAATAACTGGGCCCGATATGGAGCAGATTTTGCACATTTCTTATATGGTGGCCCTAGTATATATCACAATATCCACCGTACAGGGATAACAAATGTGAAATAGCCGAGAGGCTGGGGTGCAGATCCATACCCATACATGTGACATCAAGGCCAGGCAAACAAAGTTAGCAACCCTAGCATTAGCCAGACAACACTCTCAACCCATGCCTCATACACACACACACACACACACACACACACACACACTTGCCTATGTTGGTAGTACACTACATATTGCCCACTGATAGTAACTATGGAGTGATTGCAGTGGCCTACATAGGGCAAGGCACCCTGCCCATCTGTCCAATAGGCATGTACATGCAGACAGGGCACCTTCCCCATGTTCCCCACTGGGCACCTGCAACACCTGTAGTGCCATCAAATGTGAGCCACAAAGGACATACCATGCCTGATAACATGCCCTTTATGGACAGATGCCACTGACACCCGGGAATGCCATTAGTATGCTATCAGTGTAGTTGCAGGGTAAACCTGCTGTCCATTACCAGTTCCTGCAACATGAGCCCAGGACTGGCACATCTGATGTTAATCTGTGTACACAACAAGGGCCAGACACCCCAGGTAAAGTTCCACATGTCACTGTACATGCATGTGGGAGGTGTGCACATTACAGACACCATCCATGTCATGGACTAAGGAACACATATATAGCAAGCAATGCACAGCATTGCCCACATGCATTAGTCACCCAGGTGACTTGAAGGTGAATACAATACACACCTATGTGGGAATTCCAGAATCTACACCCCTGAGCGACAATGCAGACCATCGTCATGTGGCCTGATACCAAGGTGTACCCATCACCTAGCCTCGTATAGTCATCTGGCACAGTTCACCACTACACACCTGTGAATCAATGCAACCATGCATGTCAGTACTGGCATCGTGTGTGTCTGTGTGTGTCTGTGTGTGTGTGTGTGTGTGTGTGTGTGTGTGTGTGTGTGTGTGTGTGTGTGTGTGTGTGTGTGTGTGTGTGTGTGTGTGTGTGTGTATGTGTGTGTGTGTTGTATGTTCACATTCACACTCACTACAACCCCCATTGGCATACTGCAGCATGCTGTCTGATGTCAGACACCTCCCCATACCCTTTGCCATATAACCTCTGTATGACCCTTGTGGTTCATGTGATACCTGCACAGTAATGTGTTGTGGCAATCTCACTAGTGATGGTTTGTATTCCTGGCCCTGCTAAGTGTGACAATGTGTGTGTGTCCCTGTGAGAATGTGGTTGTGTTGACACTGGCACCTGCTCATGTGGACGGGCATGTGTACTACACCTACAGTATAGCTACCATCTGCAACAGGGATATAGTAGCTACACCTACAGTATAGCTATCATATCCCTGTTGCAGATGTCACTCATCATCACATATATGTTCTGAGGGCTCCACTACATGTGACCTATGTGGCGCATCCAATAACTGCATAGAAATGTGATAGCACTACATAGTCGTCAGGGGTTTGATACCCTGTGCTGGTAGGTGTGTGACACAAGCATGCTTAAGTTTTACTCTACCACCCCACCCTGACTTGTCTTTGCCTCTGTCTGCCTCTCTCACTCCCTCTCTGATAGATGTGGTGACCTACACCTGCTTTGCATAGGCAGTAGCATGTGTATTTTAAATGATGCTCATGATCAGCTGATGGCCTCTGCACGAATTGCAACCCTCCTCTAACTGATTGCATGTGGAACAGCTGTGGTAACATTCCGATAGCCAATTGCATGGAAACACACTCCAATATCTAGGAACATCATGTTGGTGTTGGCCCTTTTCCTTCACTGCGAGCAGGAACTAAATCTGTTGTTTGGCAATCATCAGCATCTCAGATGGATTGGGGATTTAACTCTAACAACATACACTGTGGAAACAGGGCAACACACAAGAGGGGGATGTGCCTGACCTGACTACAGACAGTAAGTGCTGCTATACTGCATTTGGAGTAATGTTGATTTAACAGTGTGTGTGTGGATATGGCTGTCCTGCATGTTTTAATACCTGCCATGTCAGTTCTAGGTTTATGAGGAATCCCCATCTGTAGGGTCATCTGCATGCTGGGCAATATGTTGTGCATTTGTTGTCATGTGTTACTCACAGAGCATCTATCTGTGAACTGCAGAAGGTAGAGTGAGAATTGCAGTCTGTAGATGGTGAAAGCCGTGACAGTTACTGACTTCATATCCCTCATAGGACATATGTTGCAACAAACCCTGTTACAACAGTAAACGTATGAGGTTATCACAGCAACATGTCAATATTGGCCCTGTGTATGTGCTTCCAGCCACAACTCTGTCAACCTTTGTACTTATGTCATGCATTGAGGTGCATATGTGCTGTACACCATAATTAGTGTCTTCATATCTAATAACAAGCCAGTAAGATATCAGACTCCTACACATGTTATGTACAGTAGGGGTTATATTTGATGACATAACCTGGACATTCTGTGGTTGTTTGTACAGTACTGAGGTCTGTGTACTTATGCTGAATGTCAAGAGTGTGTGTATTGTTAATATGTATTTTGGCCTGTGTACAGACTCTGGTAGATTTCATTGTTATAGGTCCCATCCTATCTGATATTACATGCTGCTCCACTGTATGGTACCATATTGGCTTACATGTTTGTACAGCCATACACACACATGTCCCATACCACAGACAGGCATCAGGCCAAACTGTGTAGCAGCCCAGTATATGCAGGGTTAGTTTGTGAGTGGCACATAGGATGGTGTTGAACAGATAGTCCATATACTGTAATATTATGCTAGATTTACATATGTGGCTGTGGCTGTGTTCACATTGGTTGTGGTTATGCACTTTCACACAGGTGTAACTTACCCCGTGCTGTGACATGCATGTAGAGCCTGCTATATATGCAGGTACATGTGCATTCCCACATAGGAGATGCAGGTCAGTGTTGAGCCAGTCTGCCTGTAGCCTGCACAGTGCATTGTTACATGGCTCGCAGCTTAGTGTACTTACCCAGTGAGATGTCATGTCCAGATACTTGCCAGATATACTGCTGCTGGGCCTCCCTTAACACGCATGTATGTCAGACAGAGCAGTGGGATGCTGTACAGATGTATGTCAATATCTAATGAGTAGTAAAATGCCATGTCACCCCTGTACCAATGGTTATTATGTGTCAGGACAGACAGAGGTATGTGAATGCATAACCTATGGTGGCAAAGGTATACCAGTCGTTATGTGTTATACCCATCTACATGGCTGTTAACATCAATATTGTCAGGCATGGTCCACATGTATTGCACTATGGGGTTCTGTGTATACCTCTGGACTGTACAGAGTGTGTCAGAATGTCCACATATATTGGCCAATATCTCTGCTGCAGTCCACAGGGGCATTATGTGCTAGCAGCAGTACTGTACTATGATGTCCATAGGATGTCTGTCAGTAGGCAATGGCACACATGTGAAAAGCAGATGTGACCTCCCAGACACACCATGTTTGTGAAGACATTCCCAATTACAGTAACAATAGTCTACTAATATACCTGCTATACATACCTGACATCCCCTTGCACTACGAAGTTGAGACTATAGGGGCTGGGGTAGGACTACACTCCATGTTCAGGACATATGGTGAAAATATATGTACATATAATTATCCAGATATCTATATACATAATTACACATATACATATTGATATATAGATGGGTATGTATATGTACATAGCTATACATATACACACCCAGGTATATACATATACAGAGCAATATATGTGTACACATATACAGATAGTGATACATATGCACACATACGTATGGATATCTACAGATATATTGACAGTAGTATGTATATCAGAATAGATATGTATGCACATAAGGTAATATCTATCTCTCTCTTTCTATATATATATATATATTTATATATGTATATATATATATATATATATATATATATATATATAGATATATATACATATATACACCAACATAAGTAGGCATATCTGTACACATAGGATGTGCATACATATATAGCTATACACATATATCTATATATACATGTACGTAAACCTATATATACACATATGTATATATATATATATATATATACATATATATATATATATGTACATACGAAGAGATGTACACATGGCCATATATATGTAGCACTATACAGATGTGTATACAGACATATGTATGAGTATACATATGTATGTACATGTAGACATATATACACCTATGATATGTAAACAACCATATTCCTGTCATGAGTAAAAGTCACGGTTTTGTATAGCCTCCCACATGTATCTCACCATATGTATCTGCTATGTGCACATAATAAAACAACATATGTGATGCAACAATCATATTAATAACAAGGACCACACAAATTAGGAACTAAAGGCAATTGTACAATACTACTTGATATGTGTATTGGCAGCTATATTGGTAAAACAACAACTGTATCCAAAGTGGTCATGGTGTAGTGGTTAAGTGCTGTGACTTCAGTGTAGAGGGTCCTGGGTTCAAGACCTGCAAGGGCTGTTCATTTTGTTGATGGGCAGAACAAGGATTGTCAGATACAGAGTGCTTAAGGCAGTTCTGAGCAGCTTTAAGCAGGTTTGCATGAAGCTAAGCAGTGTTAAGCTATGGGTAAATGTACGGGCACTTACACAGTGTAAGCAGAGCTTACCAGTGTGCAGATCAGCTTAGCTGTTATATTGCAGCAATGTTGATACTTGTTAAGCATAGCTTAGTCCTGGTACCATGTCACCCAACACAGCCTGATAACCTGTAATAAGTGTATGTAATGCCATGTACAATACATGCACCTATGTGCTGTCATTACAGTAGAAAGGGGTGTGAGTGTCATGTGTGGGACTCAGACATATATGAGGCCTGTACAGCACTGTTATCCATGTGAATGTGTGACATACAGTGTAGTAGCTCAGGGTACGTGCTGTCACACTGGCATATAGTGTATCATGGCAGTATTACTGTTGACAGTGCTTACCCAGGCAAGAGCAGAGTGCATAATGTAGTACTGACAACAGGCACATCTGCGAGCATGGCTGGACATCGATGCCTCCCTGTTGTATCCCTTGTGTGTGAGCTGTGTCACAGTATATACCTCTTACTGGTCTGTCAATGCACTCATGCTACTGCATAGCTACCTGCCAAGCTGATGACTGTCAGTCCCTGTACAAATGTGCAGATGGCAGGTAACCAGCTGGGATATGTACAGGTAACCTACACATGATTGACACCCCTACTACGCATGTGGCATGTGCATGAGATGCATATCCCTGTAGTACCAATGTTGGGGTATACTATAGATTGTATCGCAGTCGTGGCCAATGTGTGATGGTGGGTATGGCAGAGTGTCCTCATGGGTTTCAGGGAGTACAATATCCAGTGGGGGATGTGGGTGCTGTGTACACTGTTATAACACCAAGGTACACCAGGTAGATATTCCATGTACCACGTTATGGTTACCTCTGTCACCACCAGTCGTACAGGTAACTGTTACCACAATCCAAGCCAGTTATGCATGTAATGTGTGCAGCCTACCTGTAACACATTGGAGACATGGTCAAGGTAGTTAGCAGTGATAGGCCCTGGTATCTCAGATTTGTGTCTGGCTGTCATGTGTCTGTAAATGTGTATATGATGGTATGTCACACTACGTATCTTCCAAACACACACATTACATCCCCCATTAGCATACTGTACATGACGGGGGATGTTCTGCATGTATCATGTAACCTGGGACACACCTCATCCTAAACACTGTGCAGTGTGTGCATTGTAAGCCGCACACGTCACTACCACAACATAGCTATTTAGGGGTCTTGCACCAGTGTTGGCAGGTAACAGTGTGCATGTATGTGGATGGGTTTACATCAGGTTGCAGGGTATACATGGCTCAGCGGGCCTTTCCGTGTGGCACAGGCAATAACTGGTATAGTAACCTGTGAAATGTGTCTGACTGTACCCCATATATGTCACAGCTATGGTGTCAGCACAGTGACATACTCCGTTGTGTAATATAACTGCAGACCATCCTCCTGCTGACACATGTACACCTACAACACACATGGATAACATTATAGGGACCACGATCAACCAGTGTTACTAACAGCTGTAATGCATCATTGCTGGATGGCTACACTACCTGCCAAATATGCCTCACACTCTGCTCCCTACATTTTACACTGCAGGACTCTGGTACACTGTTGTACAGTCACCGTGTGCATAAGAACCATATCAGCCTGTCCCTGCATTGATAGTATGGATGACAGGGATGGGGCACAGGTATCATCCTATGCACAGGGCATCCTAGTACTAACACATGTACAACTACAACACAACTGGATAACATTATAGAGACCACAAGCAACCAGTGTTACTAACAGCTATAAGGCATCATTGCTGAAAGGCTACATTACTTGCCAAATATGCCTCACACTCTACTTCCTACAACATGTTACACTGCAGGACTGTGGTACACTGTTGTACAGTCACCGTGTGCATTAGAACCATGTCAGCCTGTGCCTGCATCGAGGGTATAGATAACAGGGATGGGGCACAGGTATCATCATATGCACAGGGTGTAGTGTTGGTTTGCCAGAGGCCGAGGGTGGGCCATACATTTGACACCATGTGTGTGGGTGAGGAGTGTACTCTGGGTAGCTGGCCGAGGTGATGTGGTGTGTGTAGGTATGGGGTTGCCATAGGTGTGTTTGCATAGTGTGTGGGTAAGCAAGCCCACAGTTCTGCCACATGGCTGCCCTACACAGGTGTTTATGGAAAGCTGCAGACCATACCTGGCAGGGAGTGCAGTTCACTACCTCTGGCCACAGACACGTGGACTGTGCCTGCCAGGGGTTCCACGGGCAAGTCCAGGTACATGCTCCGATGTGCTACTCTCAACTGCTGATGACATTTGTCCACTGGTACCAGGTCCTTCTTGGAACTGGCCAGGACCACGTGCACATGGCCTGCTGTGTTGTGGTCTGGATAGCACACCCCAAGCACTGCCGAGGCTGCTTCTGCCACTATGGGAGCCCCTTGGTGTCCTAGCACATCCAAGTTGACAGCCAGCTGGTGGTGTGCTGTCCCACGTCCACACAGGTGTCGCCGTATCCCCACCACACATTGAAGCATGGACACACCACGGCTAATGAGAGCCATCATCTCATCATGCCATCTATTCATGTGCTCTGTATAAGCACGGATGGCACCTGACAGTTCACGGAGATTGTCACTTACAGATGCGAGAGCAGCCCTCTGCAGCCTAAGGCCCTGTCTGGTGTAATGCTCAATATGTGCCTGCGCCACAATTACAGCCTGAAACATGCTTCTGCTGGTTGCAGCTATGTCGCCTCTGCCAGGGGCATGATATCCAGTGGCCCTACCACGAGCACCCTGCTACATTTGCCTATGTGGCAGCCTGCCGGACATTTGGCTATACCTGCTGCGACCGGACACAGTAGACATGGTTACCACACTTTCCTGAGCACTGCCACTGAACGCCAGCTGTCCCTCTGCTATGGCCACTGGTGATGGGGTGGGTATAGGCACTGAAACTGTGTGCAGTGGTGGGGTGGCTAAAAGGGGGATGTCAGATGTTGGTGCAGTGTTAGCTCCTGACAACCCCACCTGTGCCTCAACATTATCATCATCATCATCGGTGTCTATATGGATACCTACATCAGATTGCATGCAGGAGGGACCTTGAACCACCTCGCCACCTGCGGGGGAAAACAATAAATGCACTGTAAAACCCGTACAATATTGCCTAACAGTACATACACACACACACACACACACACACACACACACACACACACACACACACACACACACACACACACACACACACACACACACACACCTCCGTAATACCTACCATTTCCATGGCTTTACAGACAATCCCACATATATGTCCATGTGTTAACCCATCCTGCATCACAGTTGTTAACATACAAACACTGATACCACTCATTAACATCACAGTCCTCTAAATGCCCACACGTGGCCACAACACAAGGCCTGTTGCTACTTCACCTGCCTGACCTGTGTGTAGTGGATTTACATGGCCTCACTGCTGTCATTCAGTATGCACTATCTGTATGGCTAGAAATTATGTGCATGGACCCTATATGTGTGGGCTACTACGTTGTATCCATAATACCTCTCAATGGTGTGTCATGTGTATGTAATGCTCAGTACATGCCAGATATGCTGCTTCGTCAGCCCATCATGTGACACCTCTAATATTTGGATAAACTCCCTGGTGTGACTATTACTTCCCCAATGCATCTGTAGAGCTGCATACATGGGTTGTAGGTGACCTCTCTGCTGACTGCGATATTAAGTGTGTACCTGAAGTCTACCTTCCCTCCGGATGCCTGCTCCATGCTACAGACCATATTATACTATTTGCTGTCCTGTGATTACACACATGACAGGTATTCCTGTTGTGTAATGTGGCAGTCCATGTCCATGTACTGCACGGTGCCAAAGGGGGGGTACAGCCGTATGAACACCACACAATCACACATGTGCATTCATGGCCACACACACAAATGCACACATGCACACAACATCATACATACATCTACCTCCCTCCACTTCACCAGAGTGACCCTGCAGGCAAACTAACCACCAGGATGCACACACACACACACACACACACACACACACACACACACTCATACACATACACACACACACACACATACACGTGAGGTTGCACAATGATAATACACACAGTCCTCTTATTACCCATCTGCCAACATGCAGAACATATGGTACAGAACAGCATGCAGTTCAGGTATAGTCAATCCATGCTAGAAACTGTATACATGTGTGTGTGATGCATGTGCTGTGTCACTAGATGATGCCCCTTCCCCTGGATACCACTGCACCCATGTACAAAGTATTGCTGTGCACCTGTTCTGCACCCTGCCATGTACTGTGCACCACAACTCACAGGTGTACAATCCATTGCAGAATGTGTAGTACTGTGTCCGTTATGTCAGCTTTACTTCTCACAGCCTCTAGGTTTTTCAGCAACACATACCTGGGATGATATGTGGACTGTTGTTATTGTTGAATGCCTGATGCCTGAATTACAGTTGTCAAGATCAACAGACCATGTATGACCACTGCAATACACTTACACTGACTGAATGCCATACTGAGGCACACGCATAAACCAGACGTATAATAGACCGTGTGTTTGGAATGCTCAGGTCATGGTTCCGGTGTCTGGACACATCCGGTGGAGCCTTGCAGTACTCACCAGCTACATGTACCCAAATTGTTATGGTATGTGCCATGCTACACTATATGATCCTGCGGAAACAGCTGCAGCAGGAACAGCATGGGGCAGAGCCACACAGCACCCCACCAATGCCAATACCTGCACAGGCACAGAGTGACTCAGAGGAGGAACAACCTGAGCCTGCCTCAGTAGGCAGATGGAGGTGTGCCCAGTATGCCGAGGCTGTGGCAAAGAGACAAAACATAGCACATACACTGACAGAGTAGGGACCCAGGGAATGACACCTCTCTGTGACTCGCACATAGAGTAAAAGGGATGCCAAACATGACACTACCTGTGCTCCACCATTTATTTGGTTTAACATTTGTAACAAATACTGGAGTCACCATAGTAGCCAGTACTACACAGGGTGACAAAACCTACTGCAGGAAATGTGCTGAGCGACGTGTGTCCGTATGACTCACACATACCAGTCAGGGTGGTTCACATACCCAACAACAGTCTCAGCCAGCAGGACAGGTGTAGACAAACCCAACAGAGCCTGTGCTATGGCCCCTGAATGATGGCTATGGTTAACCTCCCCCCCCAGGCCTACACAGACTGGCTACAGCAGGTCAGGCAGTGGGATGTTAGTTCTGAAGGGTAAGAAGTCAGACACTAATATGTAGGGCAACCAAAGCTACAAACTGTAGTATACTGGTATGCCTCTAGTCAGCATGATAGGTAAGTATACAGAATGAAATGGAGTACCTGACATACCAGTACAGTCATAGCAAATGTGTACAACTGTCAGGTGTGCCCCCATCCTACATAATAATGTAATAACAGTCAGATGTGCCCCCAATCCTCTGTAGAAATGTAGAAATAGACAGGTGTACCCCCCACCCTATGTAGTAATGTAATAATAGTCAGGTGTGCCCCCCAATCCTGTGTAGAAATGTAGAAATAGACAGATGTGCCCTCCACCCTAGGTAGTAATGTAATAACAGTCATGTGTGCCCCCCAATCCTGTGTAGAAATGCAGAAATAGTCAGGTGTGACCCTCATCCTATGTAGAAATGTAATATCAGTCAGGTGTGCCCCCCAATCCTGTGTAGAAATGTAGAAATAGTCAGGTGTGCCCCCCATCCTGTGTAGAAATGTAGTAACAGTCAGGTGTGCTTCCCCCACTCCTGTGTAGAAATGTAAAAATAGACAGGTGAGCCCCCAACCCTACGTATTAACATAATAACAGTCAGGTGTGCACCCCCCAATCCTGTGTAGAAATGTAGAAAAAGTCAGGTGTGCCCCCATCCTATGTAGAAATATAGTAACAATCAGGTGTGCCCCCCAATCCTGTGTAGAAATGTAGAAATAGTCCCCCCAATCCTGTGTAGAAATGTAGAAAAAGTCAGGTGTGCCCCCATCCTATGTAGAAATGTAGTAACAGTCAGGTGTGCCTCCAATCCTGTGTAGAAATATAGAAATAGTCAGATGAGCCCCCCATCCTACGCAGAAATGTAGTAACAGTCAATGCCAAATGCTCGATAGATACCCTGTAGAAACAGCATGCTACCTGTCGGTGTACAACACAAAGATCAGCACTGCAGTACAAACTACCTGGACTCAATCCACACATTAAATACAGATGGGCATACTGGCCATACTCACACACTTAGAGAAATGAAGGCAATGTCAGTCAACAACATACTGAAAGGTCATACTTGGCATGCACACACACTTAAACACATGAAGGCCATATCTGCAAACACCAGTGAACCAGACATATCTGGCAGTCGCAGTTGTTAGTGCAGACACTCATCAGTATGCACCATGCATGCCTTGCACACACAGTGGATAGGAATAGAGACATATATGTAAGGACAGCACTCTATAATAAGCCAACTGTAGCTGTACATAGATGTGTGGAAGAGGGAGACTGTGACAAGGTGCCATCCAGGCCTGTCCCACCCAGCATACAGCCAAAGGGCCCCAACCACATGAGGTTCAGATATCACTCACTGCAGACACTAGCCACCAGTATCCGACAGCATTACAGACTATGTATTGCATGCACTAGCTGTGTAACATGACTGTACAAGGAAGTAGTCATCTAGCAGCTGTATACACGTACCTGTGAAATATGACACTGTGTGTGCCCGCATGTGGCGTGTCAACCTCTAGATGAATGGGTTATGGCCCGTGCACACACACTGCCCTCCCAATATCCCTACTATGACAAGCCTGCTGAGGTCACCCACTGTGAAATTGTGAAATTCACCTTTGTGAGAGTTGTAGCCTAGTAATCTCCGTGGCACGTCCCATACCTTCGTACTGCTGTAGTGTGATAAAATAGGTAGGAGTTCAAATCCTAGACATGACTCTGTGTGTGTGTGTGTGTGTGTGTGTGTGTGTGTGTGTTTGTGTGTCTGTCTGTCTGTGTCAAGAGCAATGCTTTTTAGGGTAGTCACACTCCCTACAATTGAAATGCTCTACTTTGGTAAGGCTTCTGATGTCATCCACCTAGAAATACAACTCTGGGAAGGTTTTATCCCAGTAATATCCATAGCACGTGCCCTAACTGGCTACTGCTTTAGTGTGAGAAAATATTTAGGGAGGAGTTCATATCCCAGCTATGGCAAGTGTGTATGTGTGTGTGTGTGTGTGTGTGTGTGTGTGTGTGTGTCTGTCTGTCTGTAGATAGCAATGCTTTTTAGAGTAGTTACACTCCCTACAATTGAAATGCTCTACTTTGATAAGGCTGCTGATGTCATCCACCTAGAAATACATATCTGGGAAGGTTGTAGCCCAGTAATCACCATAGCATGTGCCATAACTGTGTACTTCTGTAGTGTGATAAAATAGTTGGGGAAGGGTTCTAATCCCAGCCTTGGCAACTTTGTCTGTGTAGAGAGCAATGCTTTTTAGGGTAGTCACACTCCCTACAAATGAAATGCTCTACTTTGGTAAGGCTGCTGATGTCATCCACTGAGAAATACATCTCTGGGACTGTTGTAGCCTAGTAATCTCTGTAGGGCATGCCATAACTGCGTACTGCTGTAGTGTGATAAAATAGTTAGGGAGGAGTTCTAATCCTACCCTTGGGAACTGTGTGTGTGTCTATCTGTCTCTGTCTGTATAGAGAGCAATGCTTTTTAGGGTAGTCACACTCCCTACAATTGAAATGCTCTATTTTGGTAATGCTGCTGATGTCATCCACCTAGAAATACATCTCTGGGAAGGTTGTAGCCCAGTAATCTCCATAGCGCATGCCATAACTGCGTACTGCTATAGTGTGTTACAATAGTTAAGGAGAAGTTCTAATCTCAACCTTAACAAATGTGTGTGTGTGTGTGTGTGTGTCTGTCTGTCTGCCTCATTCTGGGTAGAGAGCAATGCTTTTTAGGGTAGTCACACTCCCTGCAATTGAAATGCTCTACTTTGGTAAGACGGCTGATGTCATCCACCTAGAAATACATCTCTGGGAAGGTTATAGCTCAGTAATCTCCATAGCATGTGCCAAAACTGCATACTGCTGTAGTGTGATAAAATAATTAGGGAGGAGTTCTAATTCCAGCCTTGGCAACTGTGTGTGTCTGTGTAAAGAGCAATGCTTTTAGGGTAGTCACACTCCCTACAATTGAAATGCTCTACTTTGGTAATGCTGCTGATGTTATCAACCTAGAAATACATTTCTGGTAAGGTTGTAGCCCAGTAATCTCTGTAGTGTGTCCTATAACTGTGTACTGCTGTGGTATGATAAGTTAGTTAAGTAGGTGTCCTAATCCCAGACATGGCAAGTGTGTGTATGTGTAGACAGCCATGCTCATTAGGGTAGTTACACTACATACAGTTCGTATGCTCTACTTTGGTAAGGCTGCTGATGTCATCCACCTAGAAATATACCTCTGGGAAAGATGTAGCTCAGTAATCTCTGTAGCGTGTCCCATAACCGTGTACTGCTGTAGTGTGATACAGAACTCTGGTAGGGTTCTATTCCCACCCACGGCAGTTTTGGATGTTATGTGTGTGTGTTTCAATGTCTGTGTAGGGAGCAATGCATTTTGGTTAGTCACACTCACTAGAATTCAAATGCCCTACTTTGGCAATCCTGCTGATGTCATTCACTGTGAAATTACCTTTGAGGAAGGAGTTCTTTGGTAATCCCTGTGGTGCATCCTATAACAGCTTCATGCTGTAGTGTGATATAGACCTCTGTTAGGGGGTTCTATACCCACACATGTTGGTTGTGGATGTTTTGTGTGTGTTTCAATGTCTGTGTAGGGAGCAGTGCATTTTAGCCTAGCCACATTCACTACAATTTAAATGCCCTACTTTGGCAATCCTGCTGATGTCATTCACTGTGAAATACACCTTTGGGGAAGGAATTCTCCAGTAATCCCTGTGGTTCATCCTATAGCAGCTTTATGCTGTAGTGTGATAAAGACCTCTATTAGGGGTTCTATACCCACACATGCTGGTTGTGGATGTTTTGTGTGTGTTTCAATGTCTGTGTATGGAGCAGTGCATTTTAGCCTAGCCACATTCACTACAATTTAAATGCCCTACTTTGGCAATCCTGCTGATGTCATTCACTGTGAAATACACCTTTGGGGAAGGAATTCTCCAGTAATCCCCTGTGGTTCATCCTATAACAACTTCATGCTGTAGTGTGATAGAGACCTCTGTTAGGAGTTCTATACCCACACATGTTGGTTGTGGATGTTTTATGTGTGTTTCAATATCTGTGTAGGGTGCAGTGCATTTTAGCCTAGCCACACTCACTACAATTTCAATGCCCTACTTTGGAAATCCTGCTGATGACATTCAATGTGAAATACACCTTTGGGGATGGAGTACTCCAGTAATCTCCATGGCACGTACTATGACTGTGTACTGCTGTAGTGTAATAAAATAGTTAGGTAGGAGTTCTAATCCCAGACATGATGTGTGTCTGTGTTTGTAACTTGTATCCTGTGTGGAGGTGGCTGTGAGTGTGGAACAACTGGGCCCAATGTGGAGCAGGTTTTACAAATTTCTTATATGGTGGCCCTAGTATATATCACAATATCCACTGTACAGGGATAACAGATGTGAAATAGCCGAGAGGTTGGGTGCAGCTCCATACCCATACATGTGACATCAAGGCCAAGCAAACCTTAGTATTAGGCAGACAACACTCTCAACCCATGCCTCATGCACACACACACACACACACACACACACACACACACACACACACACACACACACACACACACACACACTTGCCTAGGAAACAGCCGCTATGTTGGTAGTACACTGCATATTGCCCACTGATAGTAACAATGGAGTGATTGCAGTGGCCTACAGAGGGCAGGGCACCCTGTACATCTGTCCAATAGTCATGTACATGCAGACAGTGTATCTTCCCCATGTTCCCCACTGGACACCTGCAACACCTGTGGTGCCATCAAATGTGACCCACAAAGGACATACCATGCCTGATAACATGCCCTGTATGGACAGATGCCACTGACACCTGGGAATTCCATTAGCATGCTATCAATATAGGTTCAGGGTAAACCTGCTGTCCATTACCAGTTCCTGCAACATGAGGCCAGGACTGGCACATCTGATGTTAATCTGTGTCCACATCAAGGGTCAGACACCCCAGGTACAGTTCCACATATCACTGTACATGCATGTGGGAGGTGTGCACATCACACTGTCCATGTCATGGACTAAAGAACACATATATAGCAAGCAATGCACAGCATTGCCCACACACATTAGTCACCCTGGTGACTGGATGGTGAATACAATACACACCTATGTGGGAATTCAAGAATCTACACCCCTGAGCCACAATGCAGACCATTGTTATGTGGCCTGATGCCAAGGTGTACCTATCACCTAGCCTTGTATAACCATCTGGCACAGTTCACCACTACACACCCGTGAATCAATGCACCCATGCATGTCAGCACTGGCATCCTGTGTGTGTGTGTGTGTGTGTGTGTGTGTGTGTGTGTGTGTGTTGTATGATGTGTATGCTCACATTCACACTCACTACAGCCCCCATTGGCATACTGCAGCATGCTGTCTGATGTCAGACACCTCCCCATACCCTTTGCCCATATAACCTCTCTATGACCCCTGTGGTGCATGTGATACCTGCACAGTAATGTGTTGTGGCAATCTCCCTAGTGAAGGGTTGTATTCGTGGCCCTGCCAAGTGTGTCAGTGTGTGTGCATCCATGTGAGAATGTGGCTGTGTTGACGCTGCCACTGTTCATGTGGACGGGCATGTGTACTATACCTACAGTATAGCTACCATATCCCTGTTGCAGATGTCACTCACCATCACATATACATTCTGAGGGCTCCACTACATGTAACTTATGTGGCGCATCCAATAACTGCATCAAAATGTGATAGCACTACATAGTCATCAGGGATTTGATACCCTGTGCTGGTAGATTTGTGACACAAACATGCTTAGGTTTTACTCTCCCACCCCTCCCTGACTTGTCTTTGCCTCTGTCTGCCTCTCTCACTCCCTCTTTGGTGGATGTGGAGACCTACACCTGCTTTGCTTAGGTAGCAGCATGTGTATTTTAAGTGATGCTTACGATCAGCTGATGGCCTCTGCATGAATTGCAGCTCTCCCCTAACTGATTGCATGTGGAACAGCTGTGGTAACATTCCGATGGCCAATTGCATGGAAACACACTCCAATATCAAGGAACATCATGTTGGTGTTGGCCCTTTTCATTCACTGTGGGCAGGAACTAGATCTGTTGTTTGGCAATCAGCATTTCAGATGGATTGGGGATTTATCTCTAACAACATACACTGTGGAAATCAGGCAACACACAGGAGGGGGATGTGCCTGACCTGACTTCAGACAATAAGTGCTGCTATACTGCATTTAGAGTAATGCTGGTTTAACAGTGTGTGTGTGTATATATATGGCTGCGCTACATGTTTTAATACCTGCCATGTCAGTTCTAGGTTTATGAGGAATCCCCATCTGTAGGGTCATCTGCAGGCTGAGCAATATGTTTTGCCTTTTGTGTCATGTGTTACCCACAGAGCATCTATCTGTGAACTGCAGAAGGTAGAGTGAGAATTGCAGTCTGTAGATGGTGAAAGCCGTGACAGTTACTGACTTCATATCCCTCACAGGACATATGTTGCAACAAACCCTGTTACAACAGTAAATGTATGAGGTTATCACGACATGTCAATATTGGCCTTGTGTATGTGCTTCCAGCCACAACTCTGTCAACCTTTGAACATATGTCATGCATTGAGGTGCATATGTTCTATACACCATAATTAGTGTCAACATATCTGATAACAAGCCAGTAAGATATCAGACATGTTATGTACAGTAGGGGTTATATTTGATGACATAACCTGGACATTCTGTGGTTGTTTGTACAGTACTGAGGTCTGTGTACTTATGCT